>NW_027102265.1:0-25000 GCF_035609145.1 Eleutherodactylus coqui
AACGCTCCAGGCGTTGGCCAGGGGTGCGGACCCGGGTGGCCGGGCCAGCGGGAGCTGCGGCTGCCGGGGCTGAGCCGAGTGTCAATGCAGGTCCTGAGAACCGGGAAGGGGACAAACCGGTGGCTCCAGGCCGGGTTGGAGTTCCAGCAGGTCGGCCTGACTCTGGAGGTTTTCCCCCTGGCTTTTCCCCATAGGCCAAAAGGGGGGAAGTCAAAAAAGCACCCCCGGCAGATGTATGCAGAGTTGGGCTGGGGGGTGATGGGGAGCGGGCTGTTGGCAGCTGTGTGGTGGCTGCTGGCAGCCGTGTGCTGGCTGCAGGGGTGGGCCTGGGCGGCTGCCGAGGGCCCCCAAAGCGCACCTACCAGCAGTAGCTCAAGACCTAGGCTGACCCTCCGATGTGCCCGGGCAGGACACCCAGGAGGCGGGGAGCTGCCCCCGCTGAGGTCCATGGCAGTTGGCAGAGATGGGTCTTTGAGAAAAAATGACAAAGTCCAAACGCTCCAGGCGCTGGCCAGGGGCGCGGACCGGGCTGGCCGGGCCGGCGGGGGCTGCGGCGGCCGGGGCTTAGCCGAGTGTCAGTGCATGTCCTGAGAACCGGGAAGGGGACAAACCGGTGGCTCCAGCCCGGGTTGGAGTTCCATGAGGTCGGCCTGACTCTGGAGGTTTTCCCCTTGGCATTTTCCCATTGGCCAAAAGGGGGGAAGTCAAAAAAGCACCCCCGCCAGATGTATGCAGAAGGGGCTGGGGGGTGACGGAGAGCGGGCTGTTGGCAGCTGTGTGGTGGCTGCTGGCAGCCGTGTGCTGGCTGCAGGGGTGGGCCTGGGCGGCTGCCGAGGGCCCCCGTAGTGCACCTACCAGTAGGGGGCTCGAGACCCAGGCTGAGCCTCCGATGTGCCCGGGCAGGACACCCAGGAGGCGGGGAGCAGCCCCCGCTGAAGCCCACGGCAGTTGGCAGAGATGAGTCTTTGAAAAAATGACAAAGTCCAAACGCTCCAGGCGCTGGCCAGGGGTGTGGACCCGGCTGGCCGGGCCGGCGGGAGCTGCGGCGGCCGGGGCTGAGCCGAGCGTCGACGCATGTCCTGAGAACCGGGAAGGGGACAAACCGGTGGCTCCAGGCCGGGTTGGAGTTCCATGAGGTCGGCCTGACTCTGGAGGTTTTCCCCCTGGCTTTTCTCCATAGGCCAAAACGGGGGGAGGCAAAAAAGCACCCCCAGCAGATGTATGCAGGAGGGGCTGGGGGGTGACGGAGAGCGGGCTGTTGGCAGCTGTGTGGTGGCTGTTGGCAGCTGTGTGGTGGCTGCTGGCAGCCGTGTGCTGGCTGCAGGGATGGGCCCCGGGCGGCTGCGGAGGGCCCCCAAAGCGCACCTACCAGTAGGGGCTGAAGACCCAGGCTGAGCCTCCGATGTGCCCGGGCAGGACACCCAGGGGGCGGGGAGCAGCCCCCGCTGAAGTCCATGGCATGTGCCAGAGGCGACTCTTGGAGAAAAAAAACGACAAAGTCCAAACGCTCCAGGCGTGCCGGCCAGGGGTGCGGACCCGGCCGGGCCGGCGAGAGCTGCGGCGGCCGGGGCAGAGCCGCGTGTCGATGCAGGTGGTGAGAACCGGTATGAGGGTAATCCTGGTCGCTCCGGGCCGAGCCAGGGTTCCAGGAGGGCGGAAGGAGCGGGCCCGTTTCCCCTGATAGCGCCGACGACGGTAAAATAAGGCCTCGCAAAACGTCAGCACGAACACCTTGTCGGGGTATAAGGGAACGAGCGGTGTGCGGTCTTTGACAAAGTGACAGTATTTCTCCAAAAAAAGCACCCCCGGCAGATGCGTGCAGACGGGGCTGGCTGGTGACGGAGAGCGGCGGGCTGTTGGCAGCAGTGTGCTGGCTGCAAGGGGTGGCCCGGGGCGGCTGCGGAGGGCCCCCAAAGTGCACCTGCCAGCGGTGGCTCAAGACCCTGGCTGAGCCTCCGATGTCCCCGGGCAGGACCCCAGCAGGCCGGGCACGGACCGCAGCTTGCCCCCTTTGCCGTCCGATGAAGCTCGCACGGTCAGAAAAAGTTTCAAAGTCCCAACGGGGGAGAGAGTGTTGACGGCGAGGGGGCGCTGGCTGCTCCAGGGGCCGGGAGGGAGGCCCTGGAGGTCGGCCTGGGGGTGAGTGGAGCGGCCCCCGTGTGTCCCTGAGCGTCCCCCGGTCTTTGGTCGAGAGGGGGTCTCAGCCGCTAATGTGCCCGCCCGGGTACCTAGGCAGGCCGGCCTGGGGCGAGTGGAGCAGCCCCCGTGTGTCCCTGAGCGTCCCCCGGTCTTTGGTCGAGAGGGGGTCTCAGCCGCTAGTGTGCCCGCCCGGGTACCTAGGGAGGCCGGCCTGGGGCGAGTGGAGCAGCCCCCGTGTGTCCCTGAGTGTCCCCTGGCGTTTGCTGAAGAGGGGGTCTCAGCCGCTAATGTGCCCGCCTGGGTACCTAGGGAGGCCGGCCTGGGGCGAGTGGAGCAGCCCCCGTGTGTCCCCGAGCGCCCCCCGGTCTCTGGTGGAGAGGGGGTCTCAGCCGCTAATGTGCCCGCCTCAGGGAGTCCGGCCTGGGGCGAGTGGAGCAGCCCCCGTGTGTCCCCGAGTGCCCCCCCGGTCTTTGGTGGAGAGGGGGTCTCAGCCGCTAATGTGCCCGCCTCAGGGAGTCCGGCCTGGGGCGAGTGGAGCAGCCCCCGTGTGTCCCTGAGCGTCCCCCGGTCTTTGGTGGAGAGGGGGTCTCAGCCGCTAATGTGCCCGCCTCAGGGAGGCCGGCCTGGGGCGAGTGGAGCAGCCCCCGTGTGTCCCTGAGCGTCCCCCGGTCTCTGGTGGAGAGGGGGCCTCAGCCGCTAATGTGCCCGCCTCAGGGAGGCCGGCCTGGGGCGAGTGGAGCAGCCCCCGTGTGTCCCTGTGTGTCCCCCGGTCTTTGGTGGAGAGGGGGCCTCAGCCGCTAATGTGCCCGCCTCAGGGAGGCCGGCCTGGGGCGAGTGGAGCAGCCCCCGTGTGTCCCTGAGCGTCCCCCGGTCTTTGGTCGAGAGGGGGTCTCAGCCGCTAATGTGCCCGCCTCAGGGAGGCCGGCCTGGGGCGAGTGGAGCAGCCCCCGTGTGTCCCTGAGCGTCCCCCGGTCTTTGGTGGAGAGGGGGCCTCAGCCGCTAATGTGCCCGCCTCAGGGAGGCCGGCCTGGGGCGAGTGGAGCAGCCCCCGTGTGTCCCTGAGCGTCCCCCGGTCTTTGGTCGAGAGGGGGTCTCAGCCGCTAATGTGCCCGCCTCAGGGAGGCCGGCCTGGGGCGAGTGGAGCAGCCCCCGCGTGTCCCTGAGTGTCCCCTGACGTTTGCTGAAGAGGGGGTCTCAGCCGCTAATGTGCCCGCCTCAGGGAGGCCGGCCTGGTGCGAGTGGAGCAGCCCCCGTGTGTCCCTGAGCGCCCCCCGGTCTTTGGTGGAGAGGGGGTCTCAGCCGCTAATGTGCCCGCCCGGGTACCTAGGGAGGCCGGCCTGGGGCGAGTGGAGCAGCCCCCGTGTGTCCCTGAGTGTCCCCCGGTCTTTGGTGGAGAGGGGGTCTCAGCCGCTAATGTGCCCGCCTCAGGGAGTCCGGCCTGGGGCGAGTGGAGCAGCCCCCGTGTATCCCCGAGTGCCCCCCGGTCTTTGGTGGAGAGGGGGTCTCAGCCGCTAATGTGCCCGCCTCAGGGAGTCCGGCCTGGGGCGAGTGGAGCAGCCCCCGTGTGTCCCTGAGCGTCCCCCGGTCATTGGTGGAGAGGGGGTCTCAGCTGCTAATGTGCCCGCCTCAGGGAGGCCGGCCTGGGGCGAGTGGAGCAGCCCCCGTGTGTCCCCGAGCGCCCCCCGGTCTCTGGTGGAGAGGGGGTCTCAGCCGCTAATGTGCCCGCCTCAGGGAGTCCGGCCTGGGGCGAGTGGAGCAGCCCCCGTGTGTCCCCGAGCGCCCCCCGGTCTCTGGTGGAGAGGGGGTCTCAGCCGCTAATGTGCCCGCCTGGGTACCCAGGGAGGCCGGCCTGGGGCGAGTGGAGCAGCCCCCGTGTGTCCCTGAGCGTCCCCCGGTCATTGGTGGAGAGGGGGTCTCAGCTGCTAATGTGCCCGCCTCAGGGAGGCCGGCCTGGGGCGAGTGGAGCAGCCCCCGTGTGTCCCCGAGCGCCCCCCGGTCTCTGGTGGAGAGGGGGTCTCAGCCGCTAATGTGCCCGCCTCAGGGAGTCCGGCCTGGGGCGAGTGGAGCAGCCCCCGTGTGTCCCCGAGCGCCCCCCGGTCTCTGGTGGAGAGGGGGTCTCAGCCGCTAATGTGCCCGCCTCAGGGAGTCCGGCCTGGGGCGAGTGGAGCAGCCCCCGTGTGTCCCTGAGCGTCCCCCGGTCTTTGGTGGAGAGGGGGTCTCAGCCGCTAATGTGCCCGCCTCAGGGAGGCCGGCCTGGGGCGAGTGGAGCAGCCCCCGTGTGTCCCCGAGCGCCCCCCGGTCTCTGGTGGAGAGGGGGTCTCAGCCGCTAATGTGCCCGCCTCAGGGAGTCCGGCCTGGGGCGAGTGGAGCAGCCCCCGTGTGTCCCCGAGCGCCCCCCGGTCTCTGGTGGAGAGGGGGTCTCAGCCGCTAATGTGCCCGCCTGGGTACCCAGGGAGGCCGGCCTGGGGCGAGTGGAGCAGCCCCCGTGTGTCCCTGAGCGTCCCCCGGTCATTGGTGGAGAGGGGGTCTCAGCTGCTAATGTGCCCGCCTCAGGGAGGCCGGCCTGGGGCGAGTGGAGCAGCCCCCGTGTGTCCCCGAGCGCCCCCCGGTCTCTGGTGGAGAGGGGGTCTCAGCCGCTAATGTGCCCGCCTCAGGGAGTCCGGCCTGGGGCGAGTGGAGCAGCCCCCGTGTGTCCCCGAGCGCCCCCCGGTCTCTGGTGGAGAGGGGGTCTCAGCCGCTAATGTGCCCGCCTCAGGGAGTCCGGCCTGGGGCGAGTGGAGCAGCCCCCGTGTGTCCCCGAGCGCCCCCCGGTCTCTGGTGGAGAGGGGGTCTCAGCCGCTAATGTGCCCGCCCGGGTACCCAGGGAGGCCGGCCTGGGGCGAGTGGAGCAGCCCCCGTGCGTCCCTGAGCGCCCCCCTGGCGTTTGCTCAAGAGGGGGTCCCAGCCGCCAATATGGCCGCCCGGGTACCCGCGGGGGCCGCCCTGGGGCGAGTGGAGCAGCCCCCGTGTGCCCCTGAGCGCCCCCTGGCGTTCGCTGAAGAGGGGGTCTCAGCCGCCAATATGGCCGCCCGGGTGCCCGGGGGAGCGGCCTGGGGTGGCCCTGTGCAGCCTCCGGGCGCCCCTGAGTGTTTTCCAGTATCTGGCCGAGACACCCCCTGACCCTCCGACTGTGTCCGTTTGGAGCGCCTGGTGCCTGGGCACCCCCTGAGTGTTTTTCAGTATCTGGCCGAGACACCCCCTGACCCTCCGACTGTGTCCGTTTTTAGTGCCTGGTGCCTGGGCACAGACCGCGGCAGCTCCCGCTGGCCGCATTGACAGAGTGCTGAAAAAATGACAAAGTCCGAAAATGCCTGAGAACCGGGAAGGGGACAAACCGGCGGCTCCAGGCCGAGCCGGAGTTCCAGGAGGTCGGCATGATTTTGCCGGTTTCCCCATAGGAGGTGCCAAGTTGCCAAAATGGGGGAACTCAAAAAAGCACCCCCGCCAGATGTATGTAGGGGGGCTGGATGGTCGATGGGGAGTGGGTGCCTGGCAGCAGGGGCCACCCCGCGCAGGTGCCCCGGGGGGCCCGCGGGGGGCCCCCGAAGACACCCCCCCCAGCACTCGCTGAAAACCCCGTCCGAGCCGCCCGCGCTGCCCGGAGGGAGTCCCGGGAGGCCGGGCACGGCCCGCAGGTCTCTCCCTCTGCCCCCCGGTGAGGTTTGCACGGGGGGGAAAAGTTTCAAAGTCCCGACGGGGGGCGAGAGACAGTGCGGCGAGGGGTGGCGGGCTGCTCCGCGGACCCGGGGGAAGCCCGGGGAGGGCGGCCTGAGGGCGCGGAGGGCCCCCTGAGAGTGCCTACGGGTAGTAGGTGAGAAACCCTGCCTGTACCTCCCACGGGGCCCGGGCAGGGACCCCGGGAGGCCGGGCAGAGCCCGCAGGTCGCCCCCTTCCCGTCCGATGAAGCTCGCACGGTCAGAAAAGTTTCAAAGTCCCAACGGGGGGAGAGTGTTGACGGCGAGGGGGGTGCAGGCTGCTCCAGGGTCCGGGGGCAGCCCCTGGAGGTCGGCCTGGGGGTGTGGAGGGGCCCCCCTGAGAGCACCCAACAGTAGTTGCTCAAGACCCTGCCTGAGCCTCCGATGTGCCCGGGCATGAACCCCAGGAGGCGGGGAACAGCCGTGGCAGCCCCTGCTGAAGTCCTTGGCAGTTGGCAGAGGCGAGTCTTGGGGAAAAAAACGACAAAGTCCAAACGCTCCAGGCGCCGGCCAGGGGGGCGGACGTGGCTGGCCTGGCCGGCGGGTGCTGCGGCTGCCGGGGCTGAGCCGAGTGTCGATGCATCTCCTGAGAACCGGGAAGGGGACAAACCGGTGGCTCCAGTCCGAGCTGGAGTTCCAGAAGGTCGGCCTGACTCTGGAGGTTTTCCCCCTGGCTTTTCCCCATAGGCCAAAAGGGGGGAAGTCAAAAAAGCACCCCCGGCAGATGTATGCAGAAGGGGCTGGGGGGTGACGGAGAGCGGGCTGTTGGCAGCTGCGTGGTGGCTGCAGGGGTGGGCCTGGGCGGCTGCGGTGGGCCCCCTGAGTGCACCTGCCCGTGGTGGCTGAAAACCCAGGCTGAGCCTCCGATGTGCCCGGGCAGGACCCCAGGAGGCCGGGCACAGAACGCCGGTTGCCCCCCATTGCCGTTTGACGAAGCTTGCACGGTCAGAAAAGTTTCAAAGTCCCAACGGGGAGAGAGTGTTGACGGCGAGGGGGTGCTGGCAGCTCCAGCGGCCGGGGGCAACCGCTGGAGGCTGGGCCCGGACTGCGGCAGCCCCCCTTGCAGTCGAACAAAGTTTGAGGAGACGAGTCATGAAAATGACAAAGTCCAAACGCTCCAGGCGTGCCGTCCAGGGGGGCGGACCCAGCTGGTCGGACCGGCGGGAGCTGCGGCGGCCGGGGAAGAGCCGAGTGTCAATGCAGGTCACGAGAACCGGTATGAGGGTAAACCTGGCCGCTCCGGGCCGAGGCACGGTTCCAGGAGGGCGGAAGGAGCGGGCCCGCTTCCCCTGATAGCGCCGACGGCGGTAAAATAAGGCCTCGCAAAACGTCAGCACGAACACCTTGTCGGGGTATAAGGGAACGAGCGGTGTGCGGTCTTTGACAAAGTGACAGTGTTTCTCAAAAAAGCACCCCCGGCAGATGTGTGCAGACGGGGCTGGCTGGTGTGGGAGAGCGGCGGGCTGTTGGCAGCAGTGTGCTGGCTGCAGGGGTGGCCCGGGGCGGCTGCGGAGGGCCCCCAAAGCGCACCTACCAGTGGTGGCTGAAAACCCCCGCTGAGCCTCCGATGTCCCCGGGCAGGACCCCAGGAGGCCGGGCAGAGCCCGCCGCTTGCCCCCTTGCCGTTTGACGAAGCTTGCACGGTCAGAAAAGTTTCAAAGTCCCCACGGGGGGAGAGTGTTGACGGCGAGGAGGTGCTGGCTGCTCCAGGGGCCGGGGGCAACCCCTGGAGGCTGGGCACGGACTGCGGCAGCCCCCCTTGCAGTCGAACAAAGTTTGAGGAGACAAGTCATGAAAATGACAAAGTCCAAACGCTCCAGGCGCCGGCCTGGGGTGCGGACCCGGCTGGCCGGGGCCGGCGGGAGCTGCGGCGGCCGGGGCTGAGCCGAGTGTCAATGCAGGTCCTGAGAACCGGGAAGGGGACAAACCGGTGGCTCCAGGCCGGGTTGGAGTTCCAGGAGGTCGGCAGGACTCTGGAGGTTTTCCCCTTGGCATTGTCCCATTGGCCACAATGGGGGAAGTCAAAAAAGCACCCCCAGCAGATGTATGCAGAGGGGCTGGCGGGTGACGGAGAGCGGGCAGTTGGCAGCTGTGTGGTGGCTGCAGGAGGTGGGCCTGGGCGGCTGCGGAGGGCCCCCAAAGTGCACCTACCAGAAGGGGCCCAAGACCCAGGCTGAGCCTCCGATGTGCCCGGGCAGGACACCCAGGAGGCGGGGAGCAGCCCCCGCTGAGGTCCATGGCATGTGCCAGAGGCGAGTCTTGGAGAAAAAACGACAAAGTCCAAACGCTCCAGGCGCCGGGCAGGGTGGCGGACCCGGCTGGCCGGGCCGGCGGGGGCTGCGGCTGCCGGGGCTGAGCCGAGTGTCAATGCATGTCCTGAGAACCGGGAAGGGGACAAACCGGTGGCTCCAGGCCGGGTTGGAGTTCCGGGGGGTCGGCCTGACTCTGGAGGTTTTCCCCCTGGCTTTTCCCCATAGGCCAAAACGGGGGGAGCCAAAAAAGCACCCCCAGCAGATGTATGCAGGAGGGGCTGGGGGGTGACGGAGAGCGGGCTGTTGGCAGCCGTGTGCTGGCTGCAGGGGTGGGCCTGGGCGGCTGCGGAGGGCCCCCTGAGTGCACCTGCCAGCGGTGGCTCAACACCCTGGCTGAGCCTCCGATGTCCCCGGGCAGGACCCCAGGAGGCCGGGCAGAGCCCGCCGCTTGCCCCATTGCCGTTTGACGAAGCTTGCACGGTCAGAAAAGTTTCAAAGTCCCAACGGGGAGAGAGCGTTGACGGCGAGGGGGTGCTGGCTGCTCCAGGGGCCGGGGACAACCCCTGGAGGCTGGGCACGGACTGCGGCAGCCCCCCTTGCAGTCGGACAAAGTTTGAGGAGACAAGCCATGAAAATGACAAAGTCCAAACGCTCCAGGCGCCGGCCAGGGGGGCGGACCCGGCTGGCTGGGCCGGCGGGGGCTGCGGCTGCCGGGGCTGAGCCGAGTGTCAATGCAGGTCCTGAGAACCGGGAAGGGGACAAACCGGCGGCTCCAGGCCGAGCTCGAGTTCCAGAAGGTCGGCCTGACTCTGGAGGTTTTCCCCCTGGCTTTTCCCCATAGGCCAAAATGGGGGAAGTCAAAAAAGCACCCCCAGCAGATGTATGCAGAGGGGCTGGGGGGTGATGGGGAGCGGGTGTTTGGCAGCAGTGTGCTGGCTGAAGAGGTGTGCCTGGGCGGCTGCGGAGGGCCCCCTGAGTGCACCTGCCAGCGGTGGCTCAAAACCCTGGCTGAGCCTCCGATGTCCCCGGGCAGGACCCCAGCAGGCCGGGCACAGACCGCAGCCTGCCCCCCTTGCCGTTTGATGAAGCTTGCACGGTCAGAAAAGTTTCAAAGTCCCAACGGGGAGAGAGTGTTGACGCCGAGGGGGTGCTGGCTGCTCCGGTGGCAACCCCTGGAGGCTGGGCACAGACTGCGGCAGCCCCCCTTGCAGTCGAACAAAGTTTGAGGAGACAAGTCATGAAAATGACAAAGTCCAAACTGCTCCAGGCGCCGGCCAGGGGGGGCGGACCCGGCTGGCCGGGCCGGCGGGAGCTGCGGCTGACGGGGTTGAGCCGAGTGTCGATGCATGTCACGAGAACCGGCATGAGGGTAAACCTGGCCGCTCCGGGCCGAGGCACGGTTCCAGGAGGGCGGAAGGAGCGGGCCTGTTTCCCCTGATAGCGCCGACGGCGGTAAAATAAGGCCTCGCAAAACGTCAGCACGAACACCTTGTCGGGGTATAAGGGAACGAGCGGTGTGCGGTCTTTGACAAAGTGACAGTGTGTCTCAAAAAAAGCACCCCCGGCAGATGTGCGCGGACGGGGCTGGCTGGTGACGGAGAGCGGGCTGTTGGCAGCGGTGTGCCGGCTGCAGGGGTGGCCCGGGGCGGCTGCGGAGGGCCCCCTGAGAGCACCTACCAGTAGTTGCTCAACACCCTGGCTGAGCCTCCGATGTCCCCGGGCAGGACCCCAGGAGGCCGGGCACAGACCGCCGGTTGCCCCCCCCATTGCCGTTTGATGAAGCTTGCACGGTCAGAAAAGTTTCAAAGTCCCAACGGGGAGAGAGTGCTGACGGTGAGGGGGTGCTGGCTGCTCCAGGGGCCGGGAGGGAAGCCCTGGAGGTGGGCCTGGGGGTGTGGAGGGGCCCCCTGAGAGCACCTACCAGCAGTTGCTGAAGACCCTGCCTGAGCCTCCGATATCCCCGGGCAGGACCCCAGGAGGCCGGGCACAGACCGCAGCCTGCCCCCTTGCCGTTTGATGAAGCTTGCACGGTCAGAAAAGTTTCAAAGTCCCGACGGGGAGAGAGTGTTGACGGCGAGGGGGTGCTGGCTGCTCCAGGGGCCGGGGGGGGGAACCCCTGGAGGCTGGGCACGGACCGCGGCAGCCCCCCTTGCAGTAGAACAAAGTTTGAGGAGACAAGTCATGAAAATGACAAAGTCCAAACTGCTCCAGGCGCCGGCCAGGGGGGCGGACCCGGCTGGCCTGGCCGGCGGGTGCTGCGGCTGCCGGGGCTGAGCCGAGTGTCGATGCATCTCCTGAGAACCGGGAAGGGGACAGACCAGTAGCTCCAGGCCGAGCTGGAGTTCCAGGAGGTCGGCCTGACTCTGGAGGTTTTCCCCCTGGCTTTTCCCCATAGGCCAAAACGGGGGGAGGCAAAAAAGCACCCCCAGCAGATGTATGCAGAGGGGCTGGGGGGTGATGGAGAGCGGGCTGTTGGCAGCTGTGTGGTGGCTGCAGGGGTGGCCCTGGGCGGCTGAAGAGGGCCCCCTGAGTGCACCTACCAGCAGTAGCTCAAGACCCTGCCTGAGCCTCCGATGTCCCCGGGCAGGACCCCAGGAGGCCGGGCACAGACCGCAGCCTGCCCCCTTGCCGTTTGATGAAGCTTGCACGGTCAGAAAAAGTTTCAAAGTCCCAACGGGGAGAGAGTGTTGACGGCGAGGGGGCGCTGGCTGCTCCAGGGGCCCGGGGCAGCCCCTGGAGGCTGGGCACGGACCGCGGCCGCCCCCCTTGCAGTCGAACAAAGTTTGAGGAGACAAGTCATGAAAATGACAAAGTCCAAACGCTCCAGGCGTGCCGGCCAGGGGTGCGGACCCGGCCGGCCGGGCCGGCGGGGGCTGCGGCTGCCGGGGCTGAGCCGAGTGTCAATGCATGTCCTGAGAACCGGGAAGGGGACAGACCGGTGGCTCTGGGCCGAGCTGGAGTTCCAGGATGTCGGCCTGACTCTGGAGGTTTTCCCCCTGGCTTTTCCCCATAGGCCAAAATGGGGGAAGTCAAAAAAGCACCTCCAGCAGATGTATGCAGAGGGGCTGGCGGGTGACGGAGAGTGGTCTGTTGGCAGCAGTGTGCTGGCTGCATAGGTGTGCATGGGCGTCTGCGTAGGGCCCCCTGAGTGCACCTGCCAGTGGTGGCTGAAAACCCAGGCTGAGCCTCCGATGTGCCCGGGCAGGACCCCAGGAGGCCGGGCACAGACCGCAGCCTGCCCCCTTGCCGTTTGATGAAGCTTGCACGGTCAGAAAAGTTTCAAAGTCCCAACGGGGAGAGAGTGCTGACGGTGAGGGGGGTGCCGGCAGCTCCAGGGGCCGGGGGCAACCCCTGGAGGCTGGGCACGGACTGCGGCAGCCCCCCTGGCAGTCGAACAAGGTTTGAGGAGACAAGTCATGAAAATGACAAAGTCCAAACGCTCCAGGCGTGCCGGCCAGGGGAGCGGACCCGGCCGGCCGGGGCGGCGGGAGCTGCAGCTGCCGGGGCGGAGCCGAGTGTCAACGCAGGTGGTGAGATCCGGTATGAGGGTAATCCTGGTCGCTCCGGGCCGAGCCACGGTTCCAGGAGGGCGGAAGGAGCGCGCCTGTTTCACCTGATAGCGCCGACGGCGGTAAAATAAGGCCTCGCAAAACGTCACCACGAACACCTTGTCTGGGTATAAGGGAACGAGCGGTGTGTGGTCCTTGACAAAGTGACAGTATTTCTCAAAAAAGCACCCCCGGCAGATGTGCGCGGACGGGGCTGGCTGGTGATGGAGAGCGGGCTGTTGGCAGCAGTGCGCTGGCTGCAGGGGTGGCCCAGGGCGGCTGCGGAGGGCCCCCAAAGCGCACCTACCGGTGGTGGCTGAAAACCCAGGCTGAGCCTCCGATGTGCCCCGGGCAGGAACCCAGGAGGCCGGGCACAGACCACAGCTTGCCCCCTTGCCGTCCGATGAAGCTTGCACGGTCAGAAAAAGTTTCAAAGTCCCCACGGAGAGAGAGTGTTGAGGGCGAGGGGGAGCTGGCTGCTCCAGGGGCCGGGGGCAACCCCTGGAGGCTGGGCACACCCCCTTGCAGTCGAACAAAGTTCGAGGAGACAAGTCATGAAAATGACAAAGTCCAAACGCTCCAGGCGCCGGCCAGGGGGGCGGACCCGGCTGGCCGGGCTGGCGGGGGCTGCGGCTGCCGGGGCTGAGCCGAGTGTCGATGCATGTCCTGAGAACCGGGAAGGGGACAAACCAGTAGCTCCAGGCCGAGCTGGAGTTCCAGGAGGTCGGCCTGACTCTGGAGGTTTTCCCCCTGGCTTTTCCCATTGGCCAAAATGGGGGAAGTCAAAAAAGCACCCCCGGCAGATGTATGCAGAGGGGCTGGCTGGTGATGGGGAGCGGGCTGTTGGCAGCGGTGTGCTGGCTGCAGAGGTGTGCATGGGCGGCTGCGGAGGGCCCCCCGAGTGCACCTGCCCGTGGTGGCTGAAAACCCAGGCTGAGCCTCCGATGTGCCCGGGCAGGACCCCAGGAGGCCGGGCACAGAACGCCGGTTGCCCCCTTGCCGTTTGATGAAGCTTGCACGGTCAGAAAAGTTTCAAAGTCCCAACGGGGAGAGAGTGCTGACGGTGAGGGGGGTGCTGGCTGCTCCAGGGGCCGGGAGGGAGGCCCTGGAGGTGGGCCTGGGGGTGTGGCGGGGCCCCCTGAGAGCACCTACCAGCAGTTGCTCAAGACCCTGCCTGAGCCTCCGGTGTTGCAGGGCAGGACACCCATTGGCGGGGAAAAGCAGGTGGCAGCCCCTGCTGAAGTCCTTGGCAGAGATGAGTCTTTGAAAAAAATGACAAAGTCCAAACTGCTCCAGGCGCCGGTCAGGGGGGCGGACCCGGCTGGCCGGGCCGACGGGAGCTGCGGCGGCTGGGGAAGAGCCGAGTGTCAAGGCATGTCCTGAGAACCGGGAAGGGGGCAAACCAGTAGCTCCAGGCCGGGCTAGGGTTCCAGGAGGTCGGCCTGACTCTGGAGGTTTTCCCCCTGGCTTTTCCCCATAGGCCAACATGGGGGAAGTCAAAAAAGCACCCCCGGCAGATGTATGCAGAGGGGCTGGGGGGTGACGGGGAGCGGGCTGTTGGCAGCAGTGTGCTGGCTGCAGAGGGCCCCCGAGGTGCTGCACCTACCAGTAGTTGCTCAAGACCCCCCATGACCCTCCGGTGTTGCAGGTCAGGACACCCATTGGCGGGGAACAGCAGGTGGCAGCCCCTGCTGAAGTCGTTGGCAGGGATGAGTCTTTGAAAAAACGACAAAGTCCAAACGCTCCAGGCGTGCCGGCCAGGGTGGCGGACCCGGCTGGCTGGGCCGGCGGGAGCTGCGGCTGCCGGGGCTGAGCCGAGTGTCGATGTATGTCGTGAGAACCGGTATGAGGGTAATCCTGGTCGCTCCGGGCCGAGGCACGGTTCCAGGAGGGCGGAAGGAGCGGGCCCGTTTCCCCTGATAGCGCCGACGGCGGTAAATTAGGGCCTCGCAAAACGTCAGGACGAACACCTTTTTTGCATATAAGGGAACGAGCGGTGTGCGGTCCTTGACAAAGTGACTATTTCTCAATGTGCTGAGGAGTGGGGACCGCTCAAAGTCAAAGCACCGCGGCCGCCCCTCTGCCACCTCCCTGGGAGCAGAGTCATCGAGCGCGAGTGTCCCCACTCCGCCTGTCCAGGCCGCGGGGCCGACAGGCTGGCTGGCTGCCCGGGCAGACCCCGCTCTCCGAGCGGCCGGGCCCCAACGTTCGAGAGGTGTAGGAAGCCACCTTGGGGGTGCTGCGGAGGCCCCCCTGACACCGCCTCCAAGCCCTTGCTGAGAGCCCTGTCCTAGCTGCCTGCGCGGGCAGGCGGGACCCCCCAGTAGGCCGTGCACAGCCCGCGGCAGCCACTGCTGAAGCCCAGGGCAGTTGGCAGAGATGAGTCTTTGAGGAAAAACGACAAAGTCCAAACGCTCCAGGCGCCGGCCAGGGGTGCGGACCCGGCTGGACGGGCCGGCGGGAGCTGCGGCGGCTTGGGAAGAGCCGAGTGTCAATGCATGTCCTGAGAACCGGAAAGGGGACAAACTAGTAGCTCCAGGCCGGGATGGAGTTCCAGGAGGTGGGCCTGACTCCGGAGGTTTTCCCCTTGGCATTTTCCCATTGGCCACAATGGGGGAAGTCAAAAAAGCACCCCCAGCAGATGTATGCAGAGGGGCTGGCTGGTGATGGGGAGCGGGCTGTTGGCAGCGGTGTGCTGGCTGCAGAGGTGTGCATGGGCGGCTGCGGAGGGCCCCCCGAGTGCACCTGCCCGTGGTGGCTGAAAACCCAGGCTGAGCCTCCGATGTGCCCGGGCAGGACCCCAGGAGGCCGGGCACAGAACGCCGGTTGCCCCCTTGCCGTTTGATGAAGCTTGCACGGTCAGAAAAGTTTCAAAGTCCCAACGGGGAGAGAGTGCTGACGGTGAGGGGGGTGCTGGCTGCTCCAGGGGCCGGGAGGGAGGCCCTGGAGGTGGGCCTGGGGGTGTGGCGGGGCCCCCTGAGAGCACCTACCAGCAGTTGCTCAAGACCCTGCCTGAGCCTCCGGTGTTGCAGGGCAGGACACCCATTGGCGGGGAAAAGCAGGTGGCAGCCCCTGCTGAAGTCCTTGGCAGAGATGAGTCTTTGAAAAAAATGACAAAGTCCAAACTGCTCCAGGCGCCGGTCAGGGGGGCGGACCCGGCTGGCCGGGCCGACGGGAGCTGCGGCGGCTGGGGAAGAGCCGAGTGTCAAGGCATGTCCTGAGAACCGGGAAGGGGGCAAACCAGTAGCTCCAGGCCGGGCTAGGGTTCCAGGAGGTCGGCCTGACTCTGGAGGTTTTCCCCCTGGCTTTTCCCCATAGGCCAACATGGGGGAAGTCAAAAAAGCACCCCCGGCAGATGTATGCAGAGGGGCTGGGGGGTGACGGGGAGCGGGCTGTTGGCAGCAGTGTGCTGGCTGCAGAGGGCCCCCGAGGTGCTGCACCTACCAGTAGTTGCTCAAGACCCCCCATGACCCTCCGGTGTTGCAGGTCAGGACACCCATTGGCGGGGAACAGCAGGTGGCAGCCCCTGCTGAAGTCGTTGGCAGGGATGAGTCTTTGAAAAAACGACAAAGTCCAAACGCTCCAGGCGTGCCGGCCAGGGTGGCGGACCCGGCTGGCTGGGCCGGCGGGAGCTGCGGCTGCCGGGGCTGAGCCGAGTGTCGATGTATGTCGTGAGAACCGGTATGAGGGTAATCCTGGTCGCTCCGGGCCGAGGCACGGTTCCAGGAGGGCGGAAGGAGCGGGCCCGTTTCCCCTGATAGCGCCGACGGCGGTAAATTAGGGCCTCGCAAAACGTCAGGACGAACACCTTTTTTGCATATAAGGGAACGAGCGGTGTGCGGTCCTTGACAAAGTGACTATTTCTCAATGTGCTGAGGAGTGGGGACCGCTCAAAGTCAAAGCACCGCGGCCGCCCCTCTGCCACCTCCCTGGGAGCAGAGTCATCGAGCGCGAGTGTCCCCACTCCGCCTGTCCAGGCCGCGGGGCCGACAGGCTGGCTGGCTGCCCGGGCAGACCCCGCTCTCCGAGCGGCCGGGCCCCAACGTTCGAGAGGTGTAGGAAGCCACCTTGGGGGTGCTGCGGAGGCCCCCCTGACACCGCCTCCAAGCCCTTGCTGAGAGCCCTGTCCTAGCTGCCTGCGCGGGCAGGCGGGACCCCCCAGTAGGCCGTGCACAGCCCGCGGCAGCCACTGCTGAAGCCCAGGGCAGTTGGCAGAGATGAGTCTTTGAGGAAAAACGACAAAGTCCAAACGCTCCAGGCGCCGGCCAGGGGTGCGGACCCGGCTGGACGGGCCGGCGGGAGCTGCGGCGGCTTGGGAAGAGCCGAGTGTCAATGCATGTCCTGAGAACCGGAAAGGGGACAAACTAGTAGCTCCAGGCCGGGATGGAGTTCCAGGAGGTGGGCCTGACTCCGGAGGTTTTCCCCTTGGCATTTTCCCATTGGCCACAATGGGGGAAGTCAAAAAAGCACCCCCAGCAGATGTATGCAGAGGGGCTGGCTGGTGATGGGGAGCGGGCTGTTGGCAGCGGTGTGCTGGCTGCAGAGGTGTGCATGGGCGGCTGCGGAGGGCCCCCTGAGTGCACCTGCCCGTGGTGGCTGAAAACCCAGGCTGAGCCTCCGATGTGCCCGGGCAGGACCCCAGGAGGCCGGGCACAGAACGCCGGTTGCCCCCTTGCCGTTTGACGAAGCTTGCACGGTCAGAAAAGTTTCAAAGTCCCAATGGGGAGAGAGTGGTGACGGCGAGGGGGTGCTGGCTGCTCCAGGGGCCGGGGGCAACCCCTGGAGGCTGGGCACGGACCGCGGCCGCCCCCCTTGCAGTCGGACAATGTCTGAGGAGACAAGTCATGAAAATGACAAAGTCCAAACGCTCCAGGCGTGCCGGCCAGGGGTGCGGACCCGGCTGGCCGGGCCGGCGGGGGCTGCAGCTGCCGGTGCTGAGCCGAGTGTCAGTGCAGGTCCTGAGAACCGGGAAGGGGACAAACCGGTGGCTCCAGGCCGAGCTCTAGTTCCAGGAGGTCGGCCTGACTCTGGAGGTTTTCCCCTTGGCTTTTCCCCATAGGCCAAAAGGGGGGAAGTCAAAAAAGCACCCCCGCCAGATGTATGCAGAAGGGGCTGGCTGGTGATGGGGAGCGGGCTGTTGGCAGCGGTGTGCTGGCTGCAGAGGTGTGCATGGGCGGCTGCGGAGGGCCCCCTGAGTGCACCTGCCCGTGGTGGCTGAAAACCCAGGCTGAGCCTCCGATGTGCCCGGGCAGGACCCCAGGAGGCCGGGCACAGAACGCCGGTTGCCCCCTTGCCGTTTGACGAAGCTTGCACGGTCAGAAAAGTTTCACAGTCCCAACGGGGAGAGAGTGCTGACGGTGAGGGGGTGCTGGCTGCTCCAGGGGCCGGGAGGGAGGCCCTGGATGTGGGCCTGGGGGTGTGGAGGGGCCCCCTGAGAGCACCTACCAGCAGTTGCTCAAGACCCTGCCTGAGCCTCCGGTGTTGCAGGGTAGGACACCCATTGGCGGGGAACAGCAGGTGGCAGCCCCTGCTGAAGTCCTTGGCAGTTGGCAGAGATGAGTCTTGGAGAAAAAAAACGACAAAGTCCAAACTGCTCCGGGCGCCGGTCAGGGGGGCGGACCCGGCTGGCCGGGCCGAGGGGAGCTGCGGCGGCTGGGGAAGAGCCGAGTGTCAAGGCATGTCCTGAGAACCGGGAAGGGGGCAAACCAGTAGCTCCAGGCCGAGCTGGAGTTCCAGGAGGTTGGCCTGACTCTGGAGGTTTTCCCCCTGGCTTTTCCCCATAGGCCAAAATGGGGGAAGTCAAAAAAGCACCCCCGCCAGATGTATGCAGAAGGGGCTGGCTGGTGATGGGGAGCGGGCTGTTGGCAGCAGTGTGCTGGCTGCAGAGGGCCCCCGAGGTGCTGCACCTACCAGTAGTTGCTCAAGACCCCCCCTGACCCTCCGGTGTTGCAGGGCAGGACACCCAGGAGGCGGGGAACAGCCGTGGCAGCCCCTGCTGAATCCCACGGCAGTTGGCAGAGATGAGTCTTTGAGAAAAACGACAAAGTCCAAACGCTCCAGGCGCCGGCCACGGAGGGCGGACCCGGCTGGCCGGGCCGGCGGGAGCTGCGGCGGCTGGGGCTGAGCCGAGTGTCGATGCTTGTCGTGAGAACCGGTATGAGGGTAATCCTGGGCCCTCGGGGCCGAGGCACGGTTCCAGGAAGGCGGAAGGAGCGGGCCTGTTCCCCCTGATAGCGCCGACGGCGGTAAATTAAGGCCTCGCAAAACGTCAGGACGAACACCTTTTTTGCATATAAGGGAACGAGCGGTGTGCGGTCTTTGACAAAGTGACTATTTCTCAGAGTGCTGGGAAGGGAGTGGGGGCCGCTCAAAGTCAAAGCACCGCGGCCGCCCCTCTGCCACCTCCCTGGGAGCAGAGTCATCGAGCGCGAGTGTCCCCACTCCGCCTGTCCAGGCCGCGGGGCCGACAGGCCGGCTGGCTGCCCGGGTAGACCCCGCTCTCCGAGCGGCCGGGCGCCACGTTCAAGAGGTGTACGAAGCCACCTGTGGGGGGTCTGCGGAGGCCCCCCTGAGAGCGCTGATAACCCTGTCCTAGCTGCCTGCGCGGGCAGGCGGGACTCCCCCAGGAGGCCGTGCACAGCCCGCGGCAGCCACTGCTGAAGCCCAGGGCAGTTGGCAGAGATGAGTCTTTGAAAAAACGACAAAGTCCAAACGCTCCAGGCGCCGGCCACGGGGGGCGGACCCGGCTGGCCGGGCCGGCGGGAGCTGCGGCTGCCGGGGCTGAGCCGAGTGTCAATGCATGTCGTGAGAACCGGTATGAGGGTAATCCTGGTCGCTCCGGGCCGAGGCACGGTTCCAGGAGGGCGGAAGGAGCGGGCCCGTTTCCCCTGATAGCGCCGACGGCGGTAAATTAGGGCCTCGCAAAACGTCAGGACGAACACCTTTTTTGCATATAAGGGAACGAGCGGTGTGCGGTCTTTGACAAAGTGACTATTTCTCAATGTGCGGAGTGGGGACCGCTCAAAGTCAAAGCACCGCGGCCGCCCCTCTGCCACCTCCCTGGGAGCAGAGTCATCGAGCGCGAGGGTCCCCACTCCGCCTGTGCAGGCCGCGGGGCCGACAGGCTGGCTGGCTGCCCGGGCGACCCCCCTCCGAGATGCCGGGCCGGGGCAGACTGTGCAAACGCGCGCGGGCGTGTTTTCTTCCCCTGGGGTGGAGCCCTTCCACCCCACGCCGTCCGAGGCCCGTTGGCCTCGGGCGGCCTGCCTCCGAGAGTGGGAGAGAGACGGAGGACGGCGGCCCGCGGCGGCGCGAGGCGTCCCCGTTGCTCCACCACGACTGCCAGCCGGTCGATCCTACCGGTAGCCTGGGCTTGTCTCCGCTCCGCCTGTCCAGGCCGCGGGGCCCACAGGCGGCTTGCCTGGGAAGACCCCGCTCTCACCGAGCGGCCGGGCGCCACGTTCAAGAGGTGTACGAAGCCACCTGTGGGGGGTCTGCGGAGGCCCCCCTGAGAGCGCTGATAACCCTGTCCTAGCTGCCTGCGCGGGCAGGCGGGACCCCCAAGAGGCCGGGCACAGCCCGCGGCAGCCCCCGCCGAAGTCCACGGCAGTTGGCAGAGACGAGTCTTGGAGAGAAAACGACAAAGTCCAGACGCTCCAGGCGCCGGCCAGGGGTGCGGACCCGGCTGGCCGGGCCGGCGGGAGCTGCGGCTGCCGGGGCCGAGCCGAGTGTCGACGCATGTCGTGAGAACCGGTATGAGGGTAATCCTGGGCCCTCGGGGCCGAGCTACGGTTCCATGAAGGCGGAAGGAGCGGGCCTGTTTCCCCTGATAGCGCCGACGACGGTAAAATAAGGGCTCGCAAAACGTCAGGACGAACACCTTTTTTGCATATAAGGGAACGAGCGGTGTGCGGTCTTTGACAAAGTGACTATTTCTCAGAGTGCTGGAGTGGGGACCGCTCAAAGTCAAAGCACCGCGGCCGCCCCTCTGCCACCTCCCTGGGAGCAGAGTCATAGAGCGCAAGTGTCCCCACTCCGCCTGTGCAGGCCGCGGGGCCAACAGGCTGGCTGGCTGGCTGCCCGGGCGACCCCCCTCCGAGATGCCGGGCTGAGGCGTAGGCAGCCGCCTCCATCACCACCACCCAAGGCGAGAGAGTGGGTCAACGGGAGAGCCGTCGCGGCCGGGGGACCCTCGCCGCGCCCATGTCCGGGGAAGGACCACAAGGGCCCTGCTCCCCGGCGCCCCGGCGAGCGGGTTCACCCTCGGCGCGTACGGCTCTCGAGGATGGGGAAGGGACGCGCGTGGGCGTCCCTCCCGTCCCCCGCGGAAGAAGGCGAGCGACTCTGCGCGTCGGGACACCCCGCGGAGCCCCCTGCGGGGGGAGTACTCCGGGGGAGAAGCGTGGCGCAGGGGGTGCAGCCCTTTCCCAGGCCACCGTGCGACGGCGTCGGTGGGGCCGACGCCGAGAGAGAGAACGATCCGGGCTCTCCCGCCTCAGGGCGGCCGAGAGCGGGGCCACGGGCCCCACGTTTGGTGACGGTTTTCCCGAAAGCGAAGGACCCCCGCCTGTCCCCTCGGGCTCCGGCCGATGCGGGCGGTCCAGGGCGGGGATAGGGGACGGCGGCCTGCGGACGACGCGCTTTATCCCCAGAAGGAGCGAGGCATGAGGGGGTGTTCCACCCCCGCCGGCCGGTCTCGCTCCTTCTCCGGGCTACGCCTCGGCGGAGTAAAGACCCCCGGGTCAACGCTCCCGCGTCCGGGTGCCGCCGCGCGTCCCCTTCCCGCGGGGGGTGGATCCCTTCCACCCCTGGCCGTCCGAGGCCCGTGCGCCTCGGGCGGCCTCCCTTCCGAGAGAGGGAGAGAGAGACGGAGGACGGTGGTCCGCGACGGCGCGAGACGTCCAAGTTGTGTTCCCCACGGCGGCTACCCGGTCGATCCCGCCCGCCGGTAGCCTTGGCTTGCCCCCACTCCGCCTGTCCAGGCCGCGTGGCCGACAGGCTGTTTGCCCGGGTAGACCCTGCTCTCACCGAGCGGCCGGGCCCCAACGTTCAAGAGGTGTACGGAAGCCACCTTGGGGTGGAGCCCTTCCACCCCTGGCCGTCCGAGGCCCGTGCGCCTCGGGCGGCCTCCCTTCCGAGAGAGGGAGAGAGAGACGGAGGACGGTGGTCCGCGACGGCGCGAGACGTCCAAGTTGTGTTCCCCACGGCGGCTACCCGGTCGATCCCGCCCGCCGGTAGCCTTGGCTTGCCCCCGCTCCGCCTGTCCAGGCCGCGTGGCCGACGGGCTGTTTGCCCGGGTAGACCCCGCTCTCACCGAGCGGCCGGGCCCCAACGTTCAAGAGGTGTACGGAAGCCACCTTGGGGTGGAGCCCTTCCACCCCTGGCCGTCCGAGGCCCGTGCGCCTCGGGCGGCCTCCCTTCCGAGAGAGGGAGAGAGAGACGGAGGACGGTGGTCCGCGACGGCGCGAGACGTCCAAGTTGTGTTCCCCACGGCGGCTACCCGGTCGATCCCGCCCGCCGGTAGCCTTGGCTTGTCCCCGCTCCGCCTGTCCAGGCCGCGGGGCCGACGGGCTGTCTGCCCGGGTAGACCCTGCTCTCACCGAGCGGCCGGGCCCCAACGTTCAAGAGGTGTACGGAAGCCACCTTGGGGTGGAGCCCTTCCACCCCTGGCCGTCCGAGGCCCGTGCGCCTCGGGCGGCCTCCCTTCCGAGAGAGGGAGAGAGAGACGGAGGACGGTGGTCCGCGACGGCGCGAGACGTCCAAGTTGTGTTCCCCACGGCGGCTACCCGGTCGATCCCGCCCGCCGGTAGCCTTGGCTTGCCCCCACTCCGCCTGTCCAGGCCGCGTGGCCGACAGGCTGTTTGCCCGGGTAGACCCTGCTCTCACCGAGCGGCCGGGCCCCAACGTTCAAGAGGTGTACGGAAGCCACCTTGGGGTGGAGCCCTTCCACCCCTGGCCGTCCGAGGCCCGTGCGCCTCGGGCGGCCTCCCTTCCGAGAGAGGGAGAGAGAGACGGAGGACGGTGGTCCGCGACGGCGCGAGACGTCCAAGTTGTGTTCCCCACGGCGGCTACCCGGTCGATCCCGCCCGCCGGTAGCCTTGGCTTGCCCCCGCTCCGCCTGTCCAGGCCGCGTGGCCGACGGGCTGTTTGCCCGGGTAGACCCCGCTCTCACCGAGCGGCCGGGCCCCAACGTTCAAGAGGTGTACGGAAGCCACCTTGGGGTGGAGCCCTTCCACCCCTGGCCGTCCGAGGCCCGTGCGCCTCGGGCGGCCTCCCTTCCGAGAGAGGGAGAGAGAGACGGAGGACGGTGGTCCGCGACGGCGCGAGACGTCCAAGTTGTGTTCCCCACGGCGGCTACCCGGTCGATCCCGCCCGCCGGTAGCCTTGGCTTGTCCCCGCTCCGCCTGTCCAGGCCGCGGGGCCGACGGGCTGTCTGCCCGGGTAGACCCCGCTCTCACCGAGCGGCCGGGCCCCAACGTTCAAGAGGTGTACGGAAGCCACCTTGGGGTGGAGCCCTTCCACCCCTGGCCGTCCGAGGCCCGTGCGCCTCGGGCGGCCTCCCTTCCGAGAGAGGGAGAGAGAGACGGAGGACGGTGGTCCGCGACGGCGCGAGACGTCCAAGTTGTGTTCCCCACGGCGGCTACCCGGTCGATCCCGCCCGCCGGTAGCCTTGGCTTGCCCCCGCTCCGCCTGTCCAGGCCGCGGGGCCGACGGGCTGTCTGCCCGGGTAGACCCCGCTCTCCGAGCGGCCGGGCCCCAACGTTCAAGAGGTGTACGGAAGCCACCTTGGGGGGGCTGCGGTGCCCCCCTCCCCGAGAGTGCCTCCCAGGCCGAGGGAGCCCGGCGGTCGAGTGTCGTAGGAAAGCGCGTGCCACGGCTGTGTCGGTCACAGGGGCCAGAGGTAGTTTGGGCAACGGCTTAGATCCGTATGAAGCTCATCCTTTCCGGCCTGTTCTGGCGGCGGCTAGGCGTGCGCGCACGGCACGACGCCCCTGGCTCCAGCGATGCGACGGCGCCCCGCACCCCACTCTCCGGGCCGAGCAGAGTGGCCGCTCTCGCTCCTTGGAGCAGAGCCCCCGAGTGCAAGTGTCCCCGCTCCGCCTGTCCAGGCCGCGGGGCCGACAGGCTGTCTGCCCGGGTAGACCCCGCTCTCCGAGCGGCCGGGCGCCACGTTCAAGAGGTGTACGAAGCCACCTTGGGGGGCTGCGGTGCCCCCCGCCCCGAGAGTGCCTCCCAGGCCGAGGGGAGCCTGGCGGTCGAGTGTCGTAGGAAAGCGCGTGCGCGGCTGTGTCGGTCACACGGGCCAGAGTTAGTTTGGGCAACGGCTTAGATCCGTATGCAGCTCAACCTTTCCGGCCTGTTCTGGCGGCGGCTAGGCGCGCGCGAACGTCACGACGCCCCTGGTTCCAGCGAGGCGACGGCGCCCCGCACCCCGCTCTCCGGGCCGTGCAGAGCGGCCGCTCTCGCTCCTTGGAGCAGAGCCCCCGAGCGCAAGAGTCCCCGCTCCGCCTGTCCAGGCCGCGGGGCCGACAGGCTGTCTGCCCGGGTAGACCCCGCTCTCCGAGCGGCCGGGCCCCAACGTTCAAGAGGTGTACGGAAGCCACCTTGGGGGGGCTGCGGTGCCCCCCGCCCCGAGAGTGCCTCCCAGGCCGAGGGAGCCCGGCGGTCGAGTGTCGTAGGAAAGCGCGTGCGCGGCTGTGTCGGTCACACGGGCCAGAGTTAGTTTGGGCAACGGCTTAGATCCGTATGCAGCTCAACCTTTCCGGCCTGTTCTGGCGGCGGCTAGGCGTGCGCGCACGGCACGACGCCCCTGGCTCCAGCGATGCGACGGCGCCCCGCACCCCACTCTCCGGGCCGAGCAGAGTGGCCGCTCTCGCTCCTTGGAGCAGAGCCCCCGAGCGCAAGTGTCCCCGCTCCGCCTGTCCAGGCCGCGGGGCCAACAGGCTGTCTGCCCGGGTAGACCCCGCTCTCCGAGCGGCCGGGCGCCACGTTCAAGAGGTGTACGAAGCCACCTTGGGGGGCTGCGGTGCCCCCCGCCCCGAGAGTGCCTCCCAGGCCGAGGGAGCCCGGCGGTCGAGTGTCGTAGGAAAGCGCGCGCGCGGCTGTGTCACACGGGCCAGAGTTAGTTTGGGCAACGGCTTAGATCCGTATGCAGCTCAACCTTTCTGGCCTGTTCTGGCGGCGGCTAGGCGCGCGCGAACGTCACGACGCCCCTGGTTCCAGCGAGGCGACGGCGCCCCGCACACAACTCTCCGGGCCGAGCAGAGCCCCCGAGCGCAAGAGTACCTGCTCCGCCTGCCCAGGCCGCGGGGCCGACAGGCTGTCTGCCCGGGTAGACACCGCTCTCTCCGAGCGGCCGGGCCGCAACGTTCAAGAGGTGTACGAAGCCACCTTGGGGGGCTGCGGAGCCCCCCCTCCCCATGAGAGCGCCTCACAGGCTTTGCTGATAACCCCGTCCTAGCTGCCTGCGCGGGCAGGCGGGACCCCCAGGAGGCCGCGCATAGCCCGCGGCAGCCACCGCTGAAGTCCACAGCAGTTGGCAGATAGGAGTCTTGGAGAAAAAAACGACAAAGTGCAAACGCTCCAAGCGCCGACCAGGGGTGCGTACCTGGCTGGCCGGGCCGGCGGGAGCTGCGGCTGCTGGAGTTGCACCGAGTGTCGATGCATGTCGTGAGAACCGGTATGAGGTTGAACCTGGGCCCTCGGGGCCGAGGCGCGGTTCCAGGGAGACGGAAGGAGCGGGCGTGTTTCCCCTGATAGCGCCGACGACGGTAAAATAAGGCCTCGCAAAACGTCAGGACGAACACCTTTTTTGCATATAAGGGAACGAGCGGTGTGCGGTCTCTGACCAAGTGAGTATTTCTCAAACTCGAAGCACCCGCGGCGGCCTCCCCTCTGCCGCCACCCCGCACCCTCCTGGGGCAGAGCCACCGAGAGCAAGAGTCCCCCCCACCCCGCCTGCGCAGGCCGCGGGGCCAGCAGGCTGGCCGGCTTGCCCGCCCGGGCGACCCCCCTCCGAGATGCCGGGCCGAGGCCTTCCGCGCCGCCATCCCACGCGAGAGAGTGGGTCGACGTGAGAGCCGACGCGGCCAGGGGACCCTCGCCGCGCCCCTGTCCGGGGCAGGACCTCAAGGGCCGAGCACCCCTACCGAGCCCCGGACGAACTCCGGCGAGCAGGTCCACACGCCGGCGTACGGCTCTCGGCGACGGGGAAGGGGACGCGCGGGCGCCCCTCCCGTCCCCCGAGCCAGAGTCCCGCCCTTGGCCCCCTCCGCGGGGTCACAAGGACGGGCGACCCCCTTCGGTCTACCCTCCCGCCGGGAGGTTG
>NW_027102265.1:35000-51450 GCF_035609145.1 Eleutherodactylus coqui
CGGGCAGGACACCCAGGAGGCGGGGAGCAGACACCCCCGCTGAAGCCCACGGCAGTTGGCAGAGATGAGTCTTGGAGAAAAAAAACGACAAAGTCCAAACGCTCCAGGCGCTGGCCAGGGGTGCGGACCGGGCCGGCCGGGCCGGCGGGGGCTGCGGCTGCCGGGGCTGAGCCGAGTGTTGATGCATGTCCTGAGAACCGGGAAGGGGACAGACCGGTGGCTCCAGGCCGGGTTGGAGTTCCAGGAGGTCGGCCTGACTCTGGAGGTTTCCCCCCTGGCTTTTCCCCATAGGCCAAAAGGGGGGAAGTCAAAAAAGCACCCCCGCCAGATGTATGCAGAGTTGGGCTGGGGGGTGACGGGGAGCGGGCTGTTGGCAGCTGTGTGGTGGCTGCTGGCAGCCGTGTGCTGGCTGCAGGGGTGGGCCTGGGCGGCTGCCGAGGGCCCCCGTAGTGCACCTACCAGCAGTAGCTCAAGACCCAGGCTGACCCTCCGATGTGCCCGGGCAGGACACCCAGGAGGCGGGGAGCAGCCCCCGCTGAAGCCCACGTCAGTTGGCAGAGACGGGTCTTTGAGAAAAAATGACAAAGTCCAAACGCTCCAGGCGCTGGCCAGGGATGCGGACCGGGCTGGCCGGGCCGGCGGGGGCTGCGGCTGCCGGGGCTGAGCCGAGTGTTGATGCATGTCGTGAGAACCGGGAAGGGGACAAACCTGTGGCTCCAGGCCGGGTGGGAGTTCCAGGAGGTCGGCCTGACTCTGGAGGTTTTCCCCTTAGCTTTTCCCCATAGGCCAAAAGGGGGGAAGTCAAAAAAGCACCCCCAGCAGATGTATGCAGGAGGGGCTGGGGGGTGACGGAGAGCGGGCTGTTGGCAGCTGTGTGGTGGCTGCTGGCAGCCGTGTGCTGGCTGCAGGGGTGGGCCTGGGCGGCTGCCGAGGGCCCCCGAAGCGCACCTACCAGCAGTAGCTCAAGACCCAGGCTGAGCCTCCGATGTGCCCGGGCAGGACACCCAGGAGGCGGGGAGCAGCCCCCGCTGAAGTCCATGGCATGTGCCAGAGGCGAGTCTTGGAGAAAAAACGACAAAGTCCAAACGCTCCAGGCGTGCAGGCCAGGGGTGCGGACCGGGCTGGCCGGGCCGGCGGGAGCTGCGGCTGCCGGGGCTGAGCCGAGTGTTGATGCATGTCGTGAGAACCGGGAAGGGGACAAACCTGTGGCTCCAGGCCGGGTGGGAGTTCCAGTAGGTCGGCCTGACTCTGGAGGTTTTCCCCTTGGCATTTCCCCATTGGCCAAAACGGGGGAAGTCAAAAAAGCACCCCCGGCAGATGTATGCAGGAGGGGCTGGGGGGTGATGGCGAGCGGGCTGTTGGCAGCTGTGTGGTGGCTGCTGGCAGCCGTGTGCTGGCTGCAAGGGTGGGCCTGGGCGGCTGCGGAGGGCCCCCCCGAGTGCACCTACCAGTAGGGGCTGAAGACCCAGGCTGAGCCTCCGATGTGCCCGGGCAGGACACCCAGGAGGCGGGGAGCAGCCCCCGCTGAAGCCCAGGGCAGTTGGCACAGATGGGTCTTTGAGAAAAAACGACAAAGTCCAAACGCTCCAGGCGCTGGCCAGGGGTGCGGACCCGGCTGGCCGGGCCGGCGGGGGCTGCAGCTGCCGGGGTTGAGCCGAGTGTCAGTGCAGGTCCTGAGAACCGGGAAGGGGACAAACCGGTGGCTCCAGGCCGGGTTGGAGTTCCATGAGGTCGGCCTGACTCTGGAGGTTTTCCCCCTGGCTTTTCCCCATAGGCCAAAAGGGGGGAAGTCAAAAAAGCACCCCCAGCAGATGTATGCAGAGTTGGGCTGGGGGGTGACGGAGAGCGGGCTGTTGGCAGCTGTGTGGTGGCTGCTGGCAGCCGTGTGCTGGCTGCAGGGGTGGGCCTGGGCGGCTGCGGAGGGCCCCCTGAGTGCACCTGCCAGCGGTGGCTCAAGACATTGCCTGAGCCTCCGATGTGCCCGGGCAGGACACCCAGGAGGCGGGGAGCAGCCCCCGCTGAGGTCCATGGCATGTGCCAGAGGTGAGTCTTGGAGAAAAAAAACGACAAAGTCCAAACGCTCCAGGCGCCGGGCAGGGTGGCGGACCCGGCTGGCCGGGCTGGCGGGGGCTGCGGCGGCCGGGGCTGAGCCGAGTGTCGATGCATGTCCTGAGAACCGGGAAGGGGACAAACCGGTGGCTCCAGGCCGGGTTGGAGTTCCATGAGGTCGGCCTGACTCTGGAGGTTTCCCCCCTGGCTTTTCCCCATAGGCCAAAAGGGGGGAAGTCAAAAAAGCACCCCCAGCAGATGTATGCAGAGGGGCTGGTGGGTGATGGATAGTGGGCTGTTGGCAGCTGTGTGGTGGCTGCTGGCAGCCGTGTGCTGGCTGCAGGGGTGGGCCTGGGCGGCTGCGGAGGGCCCCCGTAGTGCACCTACCAGTAGGGGGCTCGAGACCCAGGCTGAGCCTCCGATGTGCCCGGGCAGGACACCCAGGAGGCGGGGAGCAGCCCCCGCTGAGGTCCATGGCATGTGCCAGAGGTGAGTCTTGGAGAAAAAAAACGACAAAGTCCAAACGCTCCAGGCGCCGGGCAGGGTGGCGGACCCGGCTGGCCGGGCTGGCGGGGGCTGCGGCGGCCGGGGCTGAGCCGAGTGTCGATGCATGTCCTGAGAACCGGGAAGGGGACAAACCGGTGGCTCCAGGCCGGGTTGGAGTTCCATGAGGTCGGCCTGACTCTGGAGGTTTTCCCCCTGGCTTTTCCCCATAGGCCAAAAGGGGGGAAGTCAAAAAAGCACCCCCAGCAGATGTATGCAGAGTTGGGCTGGGGGGTGACGGAGAGCGGGCTGTTGGCAGCTGTGTGGTGGCTGCTGGCAGCCGTGTGCTGGCTGCAGGGGTGGGCCTGGGCGGCTGCGGAGGGCCCCCTGAGTGCACCTGCCAGCGGTGGCTCAAGACATTGCCTGAGCCTCCGATGTGCCCGGGCAGGACACCCAGGAGGCGGGGAGCAGCCCCCGCTGAGGTCCATGGCATGTGCCAGAGGTGAGTCTTGGAGAAAAAAAACGACAAAGTCCAAACGCTCCAGGCGCCGGGCAGGGTGGCGGACCCGGCTGGCCGGGCTGGCGGGGGCTGCGGCGGCCGGGGCTGAGCCGAGTGTCGATGCATGTCCTGAGAACCGGGAAGGGGACAAACCGGTGGCTCCAGGCCGGGTTGGAGTTCCATGAGGTCGGCCTGACTCTGGAGGTTTCCCCCCTGGCTTTTCCCCATAGGCCAAAAGGGGGGAAGTCAAAAAAGCACCCCCAGCAGATGTATGCAGAGGGGCTGGTGGGTGATGGATAGTGGGCTGTTGGCAGCTGTGTGGTGGCTGCTGGCAGCCGTGTGCTGGCTGCAGGGGTGGGCCTGGGCGGCTGCGGAGGGCCCCCGTAGTGCACCTACCAGTAGGGGGCTCGAGACCCAGGCTGAGCCTCCGATGTGCCCGGGCAGGACACCCAGGAGGCGGGGAGCAGCCCCCGCTGAGGTCCATGGCATGTGCCAGAGGTGAGTCTTGGAGAAAAAAAACGACAAAGTCCAAACGCTCCAGGCGCCGGGCAGGGTGGCGGACCCGGCTGGCCGGGCTGGCGGGGGCTGCGGCGGCCGGGGCTGAGCCGAGTGTCGATGCATGTCCTGAGAACCGGGAAGGGGACAAACCGGTGGCTCCAGGCCGGGTTGGAGTTCCATGAGGTCGGCCTGACTCTGGAGGTTTTCCCCCTGGCTTTTCCCCATAGGCCAAAAGGGGGGAAGTCAAAAAAGCACCCCCAGCAGATGTATGCAGAGTTGGGCTGGGGGGTGACGGAGAGCGGGCTGTTGGCAGCTGTGTGGTGGCTGCTGGCAGCCGTGTGCTGGCTGCAGGGGTGGGCCTGGGCGGCTGCGGAGGGCCCCCTGAGTGCACCTGCCAGCGGTGGCTCAAGACATTGCCTGAGCCTCCGATGTGCCCGGGCAGGACACCCAGGAGGCGGGGAGCAGCCCCCGCTGAGGTCCATGGCATGTGCCAGAGGTGAGTCTTGGAGAAAAAAAACGACAAAGTCCAAACGCTCCAGGCGCCGGGCAGGGTGGCGGACCCGGCTGGCCGGGCTGGCGGGGGCTGCGGCGGCCGGGGCTGAGCCGAGTGTCGATGCATGTCCTGAGAACCGGGAAGGGGACAAACCGGTGGCTCCAGGCCGGGTTGGAGTTCCAGGAGGTCGGCCTGACTCTGGAGGTTTTCCCCTTAGCATTTCCCCATAGGCCAAAAGGGGGGAAGTCAAAAAAGCACCCCCGGCAGATGTATGCAGAAGGGGCTGGGGGGTGACGGAGAGCGGGCTGTTGGCAGCTGCGTGGTGGCTGCTGGCAGCCGTGTGCTGGCTGCAGGGGTGGGCCTGGGCGGCTGCCGAGGGCCCCCGTAGTGCACCTACCAGCGGTGGTTGAAGACATTGCCTGAGCCTCCGATGTGCCCGGGCAGGACACCCGGGAGGCGGGGAACAGCCCCCGCTGAAGTCCATGGCATGTGCCAGAATCGAGTCTTGGAGAAAAAGTGACAAAGTCCAAACGCTCCAGGCGCCGGCCAGGGCGGTTGACCCCGGCTGGCCGGGCCGGCGGGAGCTGCGGCTGCCGGGGCTGAGCCGAGTGTCGATGCATGTCGTGAGAACCGGGAAGGGGACAAACCTGTGGCTCCAGGCCGGGTTGGAGTTCCAGGAGGTCGGCCTGACTCTGGACGTTTTCCCCTTAGCATTTCCCCATAGGCCAAAACGGGGGAAGTCAAAAAAGCACCCCCGCCAGATGTATGCAGAGTTGGGCTGGGGGGTGACGGGGAGCGGGCTGTTGGCAGCTGTGTGGTGGCTGCAGGGGTGGGCCTGGGCGGCTGCGGAGGGCGCCTTCAGAGTGCACCTACCAGTAGGGGCTCAAGACCCAGGCTGAGCCTCCGATGTGCCCGGGCAGGACACCCAGGAGGCGGGGAGCAGACACCCCCGCTGAAGCCCACGGCAGTTGGCAGAGATGAGTCTTGGAGAAAAAAAACGACAAAGTCCAAACGCTCCAGGCGCTGGCCAGGGGTGCGGACCGGGCCGGCCGGGCCGGCGGGGGCTGCGGCTGCCGGGGCTGAGCCGAGTGTTGATGCATGTCCTGAGAACCGGGAAGGGGACAGACCGGTGGCTCCAGGCCGGGTTGGAGTTCCAGGAGGTCGGCCTGACTCTGGAGGTTTCCCCCCTGGCTTTTCCCCATAGGCCAAAAGGGGGGAAGTCAAAAAAGCACCCCCGCCAGATGTATGCAGAGTTGGGCTGGGGGGTGACGGGGAGCGGGCTGTTGGCAGCTGTGTGGTGGCTGCTGGCAGCCGTGTGCTGGCTGCAGGGGTGGGCCTGGGCGGCTGCCGAGGGCCCCCGTAGTGCACCTACCAGCAGTAGCTCAAGACCCAGGCTGACCCTCCGATGTGCCCGGGCAGGACACCCAGGAGGCGGGGAGCAGCCCCCGCTGAAGCCCACGTCAGTTGGCAGAGACGGGTCTTTGAGAAAAAATGACAAAGTCCAAACGCTCCAGGCGCTGGCCAGGGATGCGGACCGGGCTGGCCGGGCCGGCGGGGGCTGCGGCTGCCGGGGCTGAGCCGAGTGTTGATGCATGTCGTGAGAACCGGGAAGGGGACAAACCTGTGGCTCCAGGCCGGGTGGGAGTTCCAGGAGGTCGGCCTGACTCTGGAGGTTTTCCCCTTAGCTTTTCCCCATAGGCCAAAAGGGGGGAAGTCAAAAAAGCACCCCCAGCAGATGTATGCAGGAGGGGCTGGGGGGTGACGGAGAGCGGGCTGTTGGCAGCTGTGTGGTGGCTGCTGGCAGCCGTGTGCTGGCTGCAGGGGTGGGCCTGGGCGGCTGCCGAGGGCCCCCGAAGCGCACCTACCAGCAGTAGCTCAAGACCCAGGCTGAGCCTCCGATGTGCCCGGGCAGGACACCCAGGAGGCGGGGAGCAGCCCCCGCTGAAGTCCATGGCATGTGCCAGAGGCGAGTCTTGGAGAAAAAACGACAAAGTCCAAACGCTCCAGGCGTGCAGGCCAGGGGTGCGGACCGGGCTGGCCGGGCCGGCGGGAGCTGCGGCTGCCGGGGCTGAGCCGAGTGTTGATGCATGTCGTGAGAACCGGGAAGGGGACAAACCTGTGGCTCCAGGCCGGGTGGGAGTTCCAGTAGGTCGGCCTGACTCTGGAGGTTTTCCCCTTGGCATTTCCCCATTGGCCAAAACGGGGGAAGTCAAAAAAGCACCCCCGGCAGATGTATGCAGGAGGGGCTGGGGGGTGATGGCGAGCGGGCTGTTGGCAGCTGTGTGGTGGCTGCTGGCAGCCGTGTGCTGGCTGCAAGGGTGGGCCTGGGCGGCTGCGGAGGGCCCCCCCGAGTGCACCTACCAGTAGGGGCTGAAGACCCAGGCTGAGCCTCCGATGTGCCCGGGCAGGACACCCAGGAGGCGGGGAGCAGCCCCCGCTGAAGCCCAGGGCAGTTGGCACAGATGGGTCTTTGAGAAAAAACGACAAAGTCCAAACGCTCCAGGCGCTGGCCAGGGGTGCGGACCCGGCTGGCCGGGCCGGCGGGGGCTGCAGCTGCCGGGGTTGAGCCGAGTGTCAGTGCAGGTCCTGAGAACCGGGAAGGGGACAAACCGGTGGCTCCAGGCCGGGTTGGAGTTCCATGAGGTCGGCCTGACTCTGGAGGTTTTCCCCCTGGCTTTTCCCCATAGGCCAAAAGGGGGGAAGTCAAAAAAGCACCCCCAGCAGATGTATGCAGAGTTGGGCTGGGGGGTGACGGAGAGCGGGCTGTTGGCAGCTGTGTGGTGGCTGCTGGCAGCCGTGTGCTGGCTGCAGGGGTGGGCCTGGGCGGCTGCGGAGGGCCCCCTGAGTGCACCTGCCAGCGGTGGCTCAAGACATTGCCTGAGCCTCCGATGTGCCCGGGCAGGACACCCAGGAGGCGGGGAGCAGCCCCCGCTGAGGTCCATGGCATGTGCCAGAGGTGAGTCTTGGAGAAAAAAAACGACAAAGTCCAAACGCTCCAGGCGCCGGGCAGGGTGGCGGACCCGGCTGGCCGGGCTGGCGGGGGCTGCGGCGGCCGGGGCTGAGCCGAGTGTCGATGCATGTCCTGAGAACCGGGAAGGGGACAAACCGGTGGCTCCAGGCCGGGTTGGAGTTCCATGAGGTCGGCCTGACTCTGGAGGTTTCCCCCCTGGCTTTTCCCCATAGGCCAAAAGGGGGGAAGTCAAAAAAGCACCCCCAGCAGATGTATGCAGAGGGGCTGGTGGGTGATGGATAGTGGGCTGTTGGCAGCTGTGTGGTGGCTGCTGGCAGCCGTGTGCTGGCTGCAGGGGTGGGCCTGGGCGGCTGCGGAGGGCCCCCGTAGTGCACCTACCAGTAGGGGGCTCGAGACCCAGGCTGAGCCTCCGATGTGCCCGGGCAGGACACCCAGGAGGCGGGGAGCAGCCCCCGCTGAGGTCCATGGCATGTGCCAGAGGTGAGTCTTGGAGAAAAAAAACGACAAAGTCCAAACGCTCCAGGCGCCGGGCAGGGTGGCGGACCCGGCTGGCCGGGCTGGCGGGGGCTGCGGCGGCCGGGGCTGAGCCGAGTGTCGATGCATGTCCTGAGAACCGGGAAGGGGACAAACCGGTGGCTCCAGGCCGGGTTGGAGTTCCATGAGGTCGGCCTGACTCTGGAGGTTTCCCCCCTGGCTTTTCCCCATAGGCCAAAAGGGGGGAAGTCAAAAAAGCACCCCCAGCAGATGTATGCAGAGGGGCTGGTGGGTGATGGATAGTGGGCTGTTGGCAGCTGTGTGGTGGCTGCTGGCAGCCGTGTGCTGGCTGCAGGGGTGGGCCTGGGCGGCTGCGGAGGGCCCCCGTAGTGCACCTACCAGTAGGGGGCTCGAGACCCAGGCTGAGCCTCCGATGTGCCCGGGCAGGACACCCAGGAGGCGGGGAGCAGCCCCCGCTGAAGCCCAGGGCAGTTGGCAGAGATTGGTCTTTGAGAAAAAATGACAAAGTCCAAACGCTCCAGGCGCTGGTCAGGGGTGCGGACCCGGCTGGCCGGGCCGGCGGGAGCTGCGGCGGCTGGGGAAGAGCCGAGTGTCGATGCATGTCCTGAGAACCGGGAAGGGGGCAAACCAGTAGCTCCAGGCCGGGTTGGAGTTCCATGAGGTCGGCCTGACTCTGGAGGTTTTCCCCTTGGCATTTCCCCATAGGCCAAAACGGGGGAAGTAAAAAAAGCACCCCCAGCAGATGTATGCAGAGTTGGGCTGGGGGGTGATGGGGAGCGGGCTGTTGGCAGCTGTGTGGTGGCTGCTGGCAGCCGTGTGCTGGCTGCAGGGGTGGGCCCCGGGCGGCTGCGGAGGGCCCCCGGAGTGCACCTACCAGTAGGGGCTGAAGACCCAGGCTGAACCTCCGATGTGCCCGGGCAGGACACCCAGGAGGCGGGGAGCAGCCCCCGCTGAAGCCCACGGCAGTTGGCAGAGGCGAGTCTTGGAGAAAAAAACGACAAAGTCCAAACGCTCCAGGCGAGCCGGCCAGGGGTGCGGACCCGGCTGGCCGGGCCGGCGGGAGCTGCGGCGGCCGGGGCTGAGCCGAGCGTCGACGCATGTCCTGAGAACCGGGAAGGGGACAAACCGGTGGCTCCAGGCCGGGTTGGAGTTCCATGAGGTCGGCCTGACTCTGGAGGTTTTCCCCCTGGCTTTTCTCCATAGGCCAAAACGGGGGGAGGCAAAAAAGCACCCCCAGCAGATGTATGCAGGAGGGGCTGGGGGGTGACGGAGAGCGGGCTGTTGGCAGCTGTGTGGTGGCTGTTGGCAGCTGTGTGGTGGCTGCTGGCAGCCGTGTGCTGGCTGCAGGGATGGGCCCCGGGCGGCTGCGGAGGGCCCCCAAAGCGCACCTACCAGTAGGGGCTGAAGACCCAGGCTGAGCCTCCGATGTGCCCGGGCAGGACACCCAGGGGGCGGGGAGCAGCCCCCGCTGAAGTCCATGGCATGTGCCAGAGGCGACTCTTGGAGAAAAAAAACGACAAAGTCCAAACGCTCCAGGCGTGCCGGCCAGGGGTGCGGACCCGGCCGGGCCGGCGAGAGCTGCGGCGGCCGGGGCAGAGCCGCGTGTCGATGCAGGTGGTGAGAACCGGTATGAGGGTAATCCTGGTCGCTCCGGGCCGAGCCAGGGTTCCAGGAGGGCGGAAGGAGCGGGCCCGTTTCCCCTGATAGCGCCGACGACGGTAAAATAAGGCCTCGCAAAACGTCAGCACGAACACCTTGTCGGGGTATAAGGGAACGAGCGGTGTGCGGTCTTTGACAAAGTGACAGTATTTCTCCAAAAAAAGCACCCCCGGCAGATGCGTGCAGACGGGGCTGGCTGGTGACGGAGAGCGGCGGGCTGTTGGCAGCAGTGTGCTGGCTGCAAGGGGTGGCCCGGGGCGGCTGCGGAGGGCCCCCAAAGTGCACCTGCCAGCGGTGGCTCAAGACCCTGGCTGAGCCTCCGATGTCCCCGGGCAGGACCCCAGCAGGCCGGGCACGGACCGCAGCTTGCCCCCTTTGCCGTCCGATGAAGCTCGCACGGTCAGAAAAAGTTTCAAAGTCCCAACGGGGGAGAGAGTGTTGACGGCGAGGGGGCGCTGGCTGCTCCAGGGGCCGGGAGGGAGGCCCTGGAGGTCGGCCTGGGGGTGAGTGGAGCGGCCCCCGTGTGTCCCTGAGCGTCCCCCGGTCTTTGGTCGAGAGGGGGTCTCAGCCGCTAATGTGCCCGCCCGGGTACCTAGGCAGGCCGGCCTGGGGCGAGTGGAGCAGCCCCCGTGTGTCCCTGAGCGTCCCCCGGTCTTTGGTCGAGAGGGGGTCTCAGCCGCTAGTGTGCCCGCCCGGGTACCTAGGGAGGCCGGCCTGGGGCGAGTGGAGCAGCCCCCGTGTGTCCCTGAGTGTCCCCTGGCGTTTGCTGAAGAGGGGGTCTCAGCCGCTAATGTGCCCGCCTGGGTACCTAGGGAGGCCGGCCTGGGGCGAGTGGAGCAGCCCCCGTGTGTCCCCGAGCGCCCCCCGGTCTCTGGTGGAGAGGGGGTCTCAGCCGCTAATGTGCCCGCCTCAGGGAGTCCGGCCTGGGGCGAGTGGAGCAGCCCCCGTGTGTCCCCGAGTGCCCCCCCGGTCTTTGGTGGAGAGGGGGTCTCAGCCGCTAATGTGCCCGCCTCAGGGAGTCCGGCCTGGGGCGAGTGGAGCAGCCCCCGTGTGTCCCTGAGCGTCCCCCGGTCTTTGGTGGAGAGGGGGTCTCAGCCGCTAATGTGCCCGCCTCAGGGAGGCCGGCCTGGGGCGAGTGGAGCAGCCCCCGTGTGTCCCTGAGCGTCCCCCGGTCTCTGGTGGAGAGGGGGCCTCAGCCGCTAATGTGCCCGCCTCAGGGAGGCCGGCCTGGGGCGAGTGGAGCAGCCCCCGTGTGTCCCTGTGTGTCCCCCGGTCTTTGGTGGAGAGGGGGCCTCAGCCGCTAATGTGCCCGCCTCAGGGAGGCCGGCCTGGGGCGAGTGGAGCAGCCCCCGTGTGTCCCTGAGCGTCCCCCGGTCTTTGGTCGAGAGGGGGTCTCAGCCGCTAATGTGCCCGCCTCAGGGAGGCCGGCCTGGGGCGAGTGGAGCAGCCCCCGTGTGTCCCTGAGCGTCCCCCGGTCTTTGGTGGAGAGGGGGCCTCAGCCGCTAATGTGCCCGCCTCAGGGAGGCCGGCCTGGGGCGAGTGGAGCAGCCCCCGTGTGTCCCTGAGCGTCCCCCGGTCTTTGGTCGAGAGGGGGTCTCAGCCGCTAATGTGCCCGCCTCAGGGAGGCCGGCCTGGGGCGAGTGGAGCAGCCCCCGCGTGTCCCTGAGTGTCCCCTGACGTTTGCTGAAGAGGGGGTCTCAGCCGCTAATGTGCCCGCCTCAGGGAGGCCGGCCTGGTGCGAGTGGAGCAGCCCCCGTGTGTCCCTGAGCGCCCCCCGGTCTTTGGTGGAGAGGGGGTCTCAGCCGCTAATGTGCCCGCCCGGGTACCTAGGGAGGCCGGCCTGGGGCGAGTGGAGCAGCCCCCGTGTGTCCCTGAGTGTCCCCCGGTCTTTGGTGGAGAGGGGGTCTCAGCCGCTAATGTGCCCGCCTCAGGGAGTCCGGCCTGGGGCGAGTGGAGCAGCCCCCGTGTATCCCCGAGTGCCCCCCGGTCTTTGGTGGAGAGGGGGTCTCAGCCGCTAATGTGCCCGCCTCAGGGAGTCCGGCCTGGGGCGAGTGGAGCAGCCCCCGTGTGTCCCTGAGCGTCCCCCGGTCATTGGTGGAGAGGGGGTCTCAGCTGCTAATGTGCCCGCCTCAGGGAGGCCGGCCTGGGGCGAGTGGAGCAGCCCCCGTGTGTCCCCGAGCGCCCCCCGGTCTCTGGTGGAGAGGGGGTCTCAGCCGCTAATGTGCCCGCCTCAGGGAGTCCGGCCTGGGGCGAGTGGAGCAGCCCCCGTGTGTCCCCGAGCGCCCCCCGGTCTCTGGTGGAGAGGGGGTCTCAGCCGCTAATGTGCCCGCCTGGGTACCCAGGGAGGCCGGCCTGGGGCGAGTGGAGCAGCCCCCGTGTGTCCCTGAGCGTCCCCCGGTCATTGGTGGAGAGGGGGTCTCAGCTGCTAATGTGCCCGCCTCAGGGAGGCCGGCCTGGGGCGAGTGGAGCAGCCCCCGTGTGTCCCCGAGCGCCCCCCGGTCTCTGGTGGAGAGGGGGTCTCAGCCGCTAATGTGCCCGCCTCAGGGAGTCCGGCCTGGGGCGAGTGGAGCAGCCCCCGTGTGTCCCCGAGCGCCCCCCGGTCTCTGGTGGAGAGGGGGTCTCAGCCGCTAATGTGCCCGCCTCAGGGAGTCCGGCCTGGGGCGAGTGGAGCAGCCCCCGTGTGTCCCCGAGCGCCCCCCGGTCTCTGGTGGAGAGGGGGTCTCAGCCGCTAATGTGCCCGCCCGGGTACCCAGGGAGGCCGGCCTGGGGCGAGTGGAGCAGCCCCCGTGCGTCCCTGAGCGCCCCCCTGGCGTTTGCTCAAGAGGGGGTCCCAGCCGCCAATATGGCCGCCCGGGTACCCGCGGGGGCCGCCCTGGGGCGAGTGGAGCAGCCCCCGTGTGCCCCTGAGCGCCCCCTGGCGTTCGCTGAAGAGGGGGTCTCAGCCGCCAATATGGCCGCCCGGGTGCCCGGGGGAGCGGCCTGGGGTGGCCCTGTGCAGCCTCCGGGCGCCCCTGAGTGTTTTCCAGTATCTGGCCGAGACACCCCCTGACCCTCCGACTGTGTCCGTTTGGAGCGCCTGGTGCCTGGGCACCCCCTGAGTGTTTTTCAGTATCTGGCCGAGACACCCCCTGACCCTCCGACTGTGTCCGTTTTTAGTGCCTGGTGCCTGGGCACAGACCGCGGCAGCTCCCGCTGGCCGCATTGACAGAGTGCTGAAAAAATGACAAAGTCCGAAAATGCCTGAGAACCGGGAAGGGGACAAACCGGCGGCTCCAGGCCGAGCCGGAGTTCCAGGAGGTCGGCATGATTTTGCCGGTTTCCCCATAGGAGGTGCCAAGTTGCCAAAATGGGGGAACTCAAAAAAGCACCCCCGCCAGATGTATGTAGGGGGGCTGGATGGTCGATGGGGAGTGGGTGCCTGGCAGCAGGGGCCACCCCGCGCAGGTGCCCCGGGGGGCCCGCGGGGGGCCCCCGAAGACACCCCCCCCAGCACTCGCTGAAAACCCCGTCCGAGCCGCCCGCGCTGCCCGGAGGGAGTCCCGGGAGGCCGGGCACGGCCCGCAGGTCTCTCCCTCTGCCCCCCGGTGAGGTTTGCACGGGGGGGAAAAGTTTCAAAGTCCCGACGGGGGGCGAGAGACAGTGCGGCGAGGGGTGGCGGGCTGCTCCGCGGACCCGGGGGAAGCCCGGGGAGGGCGGCCTGAGGGCGCGGAGGGCCCCCTGAGAGTGCCTACGGGTAGTAGGTGAGAAACCCTGCCTGTACCTCCCACGGGGCCCGGGCAGGGACCCCGGGAGGCCGGGCAGAGCCCGCAGGTCGCCCCCTTCCCGTCCGATGAAGCTCGCACGGTCAGAAAAGTTTCAAAGTCCCAACGGGGGGAGAGTGTTGACGGCGAGGGGGGTGCAGGCTGCTCCAGGGTCCGGGGGCAGCCCCTGGAGGTCGGCCTGGGGGTGTGGAGGGGCCCCCCTGAGAGCACCCAACAGTAGTTGCTCAAGACCCTGCCTGAGCCTCCGATGTGCCCGGGCATGAACCCCAGGAGGCGGGGAACAGCCGTGGCAGCCCCTGCTGAAGTCCTTGGCAGTTGGCAGAGGCGAGTCTTGGGGAAAAAAACGACAAAGTCCAAACGCTCCAGGCGCCGGCCAGGGGGGCGGACGTGGCTGGCCTGGCCGGCGGGTGCTGCGGCTGCCGGGGCTGAGCCGAGTGTCGATGCATCTCCTGAGAACCGGGAAGGGGACAAACCGGTGGCTCCAGTCCGAGCTGGAGTTCCAGAAGGTCGGCCTGACTCTGGAGGTTTTCCCCCTGGCTTTTCCCCATAGGCCAAAAGGGGGGAAGTCAAAAAAGCACCCCCGGCAGATGTATGCAGAAGGGGCTGGGGGGTGACGGAGAGCGGGCTGTTGGCAGCTGCGTGGTGGCTGCAGGGGTGGGCCTGGGCGGCTGCGGTGGGCCCCCTGAGTGCACCTGCCCGTGGTGGCTGAAAACCCAGGCTGAGCCTCCGATGTGCCTGGGCAGGACCCCAGGAGGCCGGGCACAGAACGCCGGTTGCCCCCCATTGCCGTTTGACGAAGCTTGCACGGTCAGAAAAGTTTCAAAGTCCCAACGGGGAGAGAGTGTTGACGGCGAGGGGGTGCTGGCAGCTCCAGCGGCCGGGGGCAACCGCTGGAGGCTGGGCCCGGACTGCGGCAGCCCCCCTTGCAGTCGAACAAAGTTTGAGGAGACGAGTCATGAAAATGACAAAGTCCAAACGCTCCAGGCGTGCCGTCCAGGGGGGCGGACCCAGCTGGTCGGACCGGCGGGAGCTGCGGCGGCCGGGGAAGAGCCGAGTGTCAATGCAGGTCACGAGAACCGGTATGAGGGTAAACCTGGCCGCTCCGGGCCGAGGCACGGTTCCAGGAGGGCGGAAGGAGCGGGCCCGCTTCCCCTGATAGCGCCGACGGCGGTAAAATAAGGCCTCGCAAAACGTCAGCACGAACACCTTGTCGGGGTATAAGGGAACGAGCGGTGTGCGGTCTTTGACAAAGTGACAGTGTTTCTCAAAAAAGCACCCCCGGCAGATGTGTGCAGACGGGGCTGGCTGGTGTGGGAGAGCGGCGGGCTGTTGGCAGCAGTGTGCTGGCTGCAGGGGTGGCCCGGGGCGGCTGCGGAGGGCCCCCAAAGCGCACCTACCAGTGGTGGCTGAAAACCCCCGCTGAGCCTCCGATGTCCCCGGGCAGGACCCCAGGAGGCCGGGCAGAGCCCGCCGCTTGCCCCCTTGCCGTTTGACGAAGCTTGCACGGTCAGAAAAGTTTCAAAGTCCCCACGGGGGGAGAGTGTTGACGGCGAGGAGGTGCTGGCTGCTCCAGGGGCCGGGGGCAACCCCTGGAGGCTGGGCACGGACTGCGGCAGCCCCCCTTGCAGTCGAACAAAGTTTGAGGAGACAAGTCATGAAAATGACAAAGTCCAAACGCTCCAGGCGCCGGCCTGGGGTGCGGACCCGGCTGGCCGGGGCCGGCGGGAGCTGCGGCGGCCGGGGCTGAGCCGAGTGTCAATGCAGGTCCTGAGAACCGGGAAGGGGACAAACCGGTGGCTCCAGGCCGGGTTGGAGTTCCAGGAGGTCGGCAGGACTCTGGAGGTTTTCCCCTTGGCATTGTCCCATTGGCCACAATGGGGGAAGTCAAAAAAGCACCCCCAGCAGATGTATGCAGAGGGGCTGGCGGGTGACGGAGAGCGGGCAGTTGGCAGCTGTGTGGTGGCTGCAGGAGGTGGGCCTGGGCGGCTGCGGAGGGCCCCCAAAGTGCACCTACCAGAAGGGGCCCAAGACCCAGGCTGAGCCTCCGATGTGCCCGGGCAGGACACCCAGGAGGCGGGGAGCAGCCCCCGCTGAGGTCCATGGCATGTGCCAGAGGCGAGTCTTGGAGAAAAAACGACAAAGTCCAAACGCTCCAGGCGCCGGGCAGGGTGGCGGACCCGGCTGGCCGGGCCGGCGGGGGCTGCGGCTGCCGGGGCTGAGCCGAGTGTCAATGCATGTCCTGAGAACCGGGAAGGGGACAAACCGGTGGCTCCAGGCCGGGTTGGAGTTCCGGGGGGTCGGCCTGACTCTGGAGGTTTTCCCCCTGGCTTTTCCCCATAGGCCAAAACGGGGGGAGCCAAAAAAGCACCCCCAGCAGATGTATGCAGGAGGGGCTGGGGGGTGACGGAGAGCGGGCTGTTGGCAGCCGTGTGCTGGCTGCAGGGGTGGGCCTGGGCGGCTGCGGAGGGCCCCCTGAGTGCACCTGCCAGCGGTGGCTCAACACCCTGGCTGAGCCTCCGATGTCCCCGGGCAGGACCCCAGGAGGCCGGGCAGAGCCCGCCGCTTGCCCCATTGCCGTTTGACGAAGCTTGCACGGTCAGAAAAGTTTCAAAGTCCCAACGGGGAGAGAGCGTTGACGGCGAGGGGGTGCTGGCTGCTCCAGGGGCCGGGGACAACCCCTGGAGGCTGGGCACGGACTGCGGCAGCCCCCCTTGCAGTCGGACAAAGTTTGAGGAGACAAGCCATGAAAATGACAAAGTCCAAACGCTCCAGGCGCCGGCCAGGGGGGCGGACCCGGCTGGCTGGGCCGGCGGGGGCTGCGGCTGCCGGGGCTGAGCCGAGTGTCAATGCAGGTCCTGAGAACCGGGAAGGGGACAAACCGGCGGCTCCAGGCCGAGCTCGAGTTCCAGAAGGTCGGCCTGACTCTGGAGGTTTTCCCCCTGGCTTTTCCCCATAGGCCAAAATGGGGGAAGTCAAAAAAGCACCCCCAGCAGATGTATGCAGAGGGGCTGGGGGGTGATGGGGAGCGGGTGTTTGGCAGCAGTGTGCTGGCTGAAGAGGTGTGCCTGGGCGGCTGCGGAGGGCCCCCTGAGTGCACCTGCCAGCGGTGGCTCAAAACCCTGGCTGAGCCTCCGATGTCCCCGGGCAGGACCCCAGCAGGCCGGGCACAGACCGCAGCCTGCCCCCCTTGCCGTTTGATGAAGCTTGCACGGTCAGAAAAGTTTCAAAGTCCCAACGGGGAGAGAGTGTTGACGCCGAGGGGGTGCTGGCTGCTCCGGTGGCAACCCCTGGAGGCTGGGCACAGACTGCGGCAGCCCCCCTTGCAGTCGAACAAAGTTTGAGGAGACAAGTCATGAAAATGACAAAGTCCAAACTGCTCCAGGCGCCGGCCAGGGGGGGCGGACCCGGCTGGCCGGGCCGGCGGGAGCTGCGGCTGACGGGGTTGAGCCGAGTGTCGATGCATGTCACGAGAACCGGCATGAGGGTAAACCTGGCCGCTCCGGGCCGAGGCACGGTTCCAGGAGGGCGGAAGGAGCGGGCCT
>NW_027102267.1:0-20000 GCF_035609145.1 Eleutherodactylus coqui
CCTTATTTTACCGTCGTCGGCGCTATCAGGGGAAACAGGCCCGCTCCTTCCGCCTTCATGGAACCGTAGCTCGGCCCCGAGGGCCCAGGATTACCCTCATACCGGTTCTCACGACATGCGTCGACACTCGGCTCAGCCCCGGCAGCCGCAGCTCCCGCCGGCCCGGCCAGCCGGGTCCGCACCCCTGGCCGGCGCCTGGAGCGTCTGGACTTTGTCGTTTTCTCTCCAAGACTCGTCTCTGCCAACTGCCGTGGACTTCGGCGGGGGCTGCCGCGGGCTGTGCCCGGCCTCTTGGGGGTCCCGCCTGCCCGCGCAGGCAGCTAGGACAGGGTTATCAGCGCTCTCAGGGGGGCCTCCGCAGACCCCCCACAGGTGGCTCCGTACACCTCTTGAACGTGGCGCCCGGCCGCTCGGAGAGCGGGGTCTTCCCAGGCAAGCCGCCTGTGGGCCCCGCGGCCTGGACAGGCGGAGCGGAGACAAGCCCAGGCTACCGGCAGGATCGACCGGCTGGCAGTCGTGGCGGAACAACGGGGACGCCTCGCGCCGCCGCGGGCCGCCGTCCTCCGTCTCTCTCCCACTCTCGGAGGCAGGCCGCCCGAGGCCAACGGGCCTCGGACGGCGTGGGGTGGAAGGGCTCCACCCCAGGGGAAGAAAACACGCCCGCGCTCGTTTGCACAGTCTGCCCCGGCCCGGCATCTCGGAGGGGGGGTCGCCCGGGCAGCCAGCCAGCCAGCCTGTTGGCCCCGTGGCCTGCACAGGCGGAGTGGGGACCCTCGCGCTCGATGACTCTGCTCCCAGGGAGGTGGCAGAGGGGCGGACGCGGTGCTTTGACTTTGAGCGGTGCTTTGACTTTGAGCGGTCCCCACTCCCTTCTCAGCACATTGAGAAATAGTCACTTTGTCAAAGACCGCACACCGCTCGTTCCCTTATATGCAAAAAAGGTGTTCGTCCTGACGTTTTGCGAGGCCTTATTTTACCGCCGTCGGCGCTATCAGGGGAAGCGGGCCCGCTCCTTCAGCCTTCCTGGAACCGTGCCTCGGCCCCGAGGGCCCAGGATTACCCTCATACCGGTTCTCACGACATGCATCGACACTCGGCTCAGCCCCGGCAGCCGCAGCTCCCGCCGGCCCGACCAGCCGGGTCCGCCACCCTGGCCGGCACGCCTGGAGCGTTTGGACTTTGTCATTTTCATGACTTGTCTCCTCAAACTTTGCTCGACCGCAAGGGGGGCTGCCGCGGTCCGTGCCCAGCCTCCAGGGGTTGCCCCCGGCCCCTGGAGCAGCCGGCACCCCCTCGCCCTCAACACTCTCTCCCCGTCGGGACTTTGAAACTTTTTTTCTGACCGTGCAAGCTTCGTCAAAAGGCAAGGGGGCAGGCTGCGGTCTGTGCCCGGCCTCCTGGGGTCCTGCCCGGGGACATCGGAGGCTCAGCCAGGGTGTTGAGCCACCGCTGGCAGGTGCACTCAGGGGGCCCTCCGCAGCCGCCCAGGCCCACCCCTGCAGCCAGCACACGGCTGCCAACAGCCCGCTCTCCATCACCCCCCAGCCCCTCTGCATACATCTGCTGGGGGTGCTTTTTTGACTTCCCCCATTTTGGCCTATGGGGAAAAGCCAGGGGGAAAACCTCCAGAGTCAGGCCGACCTTCTGGAACTCGAGCTCGGCCTGGAGCCGCCGGTTTGTCCCCTTCCCGGTTCTCAGGACCTGCATTGACACTCGGCTCAGCCCCGGCAGCCGCAGCCCCCGCCGGCCCAGCCAGCCGGGTCCGCCCCCCTGGCCGGCGCCTGGAGCGTTTGGACTTTGTCATTTTCATGGCTTGTCTCCTCAAACTTTGTCCGACTGCAAGGGGGGCTGCCGCAGTCCGTGCCCAGCCTCCAGGGGTTGTCCCCGGCCCCTGGAGCAGCCAGCACCCCCTCGCCGTCAACGCTCTCTCCCCGTTGGGACTTTGAAACTTTTCTGACCGTGCAAGCTTCGTCAAACGGCAATGGGGCAAGCGGCGGGCTCTGCCCGGCCTCCTGGGGTCCTGCCCGGGGACATCGGAGGCTCAGCCAGGGTGTTGAGCCACCGCTGGCAGGTGCACTCAGGGGGCCCTCCGCAGCCGCCCAGGCCCACCCCTGCAGCCAGCACACGGCTGCCAACAGCCCGCTCTCCGTCACCCCCCAGCCCCTCCTGCATACATCTGCTGGGGGTGCTTTTTTGGCTCCCCCCGTTTTGGCCTATGGGGAAAAGCCAGGGGGAAAACCTCCAGAGTCAGGCCGACCCCCCGGAACTCCAACCCGGCCTGGAGCCACCGGTTTGTCCCCTTCCCGGTTCTCAGGACATGCATTGACACTCGGCTCAGCCCCGGCAGCCGCAGCCCCCGCCGGCCCGGCCAGCCGGGTCCGCCACCCTGCCCGGCGCCTGGAGCGTTTGGACTTTGTCGTTTTTTCTCCAAGACTCGCCTCTGGCACATGCCATGGACCTCAGCGGGGGCTGCTCCCCGCCTCCTGGGTGTCCTGCCCGGGCACATCGGAGGCTCAGCCTGGGTCTTGGGCCCCTTCTGGTAGGTGCACTTTGGGGGCCCTCCGCAGCCGCCCAGGCCCACCTCCTGCAGCCACCACACAGCTGCCAACTGCCCGCTCTCCGTCACCCGCCAGCCCCTCTGCATACATCTGCTGGGGGTGCTTTTTTGACTTCCCCCCATTGTGGCCAATGGGAAAATGCCAAGGGGAAAACCTCCAGAGTCCTGCCGACCTCCTGGAACTCCAACCCGGCCTGGAGCCACCGGTTTGTCCCCTTCCCGGTTCTCAGGACCTGCATTGACACTCGGCTCAGCCCCGGCCGCCGCAGCTCCCGCCAGCCCGGCCAGCCGGGTCCGCACCCCAGGCCGGCGCCTGGAGCGTTTGGACTTTGTCATTTTCATGACTTGTCTCCTCAAACTTTGTTCGACTGCAAGGGGGGCTGCCGCAGTCCGTGCCCAGCCTCCAGGGGTTGCCCCCGGCCCCTGGAGCAGCCAGCACCTCCTCGCCGTCAACACTCTCCCCCCGTGGGGACTTTGAAACTTTTCTGACCGTGCAAGCTTCGTCAAACGGCAAGGGGGCAAGCGGCGGGCTCTGCCCGGCCTCCTGGGGTCCTGCCCGGGCACATCGGAGGCTCAGCGGGGGTTTTCAGCCACCACTGGTAGGTGCGCTTTGGGGGCCCTCCGCAGCCGCCCCGGGCCACCCCTGCAGCCAGCACACTGCTGCCAACAGCCCGCCGCTCTCCCACACCAGCCAGCCCCGTCTGCACACATCTGCCGGGGGTGCTTTTTTGAGAAACACTGTCACTTTGTCAAAGACCGCACACCGCTCGTTCCCTTATACCCCGACAAGGTGTTCGTGCTGACGTTTTGCGAGGCCTTATTTTACCGCCGTCGGCGCTATCAGGGGCAGCGGGCCCGCTCCTTCCGCCCTCCTGGAACCGTGCCTCGGCCCGGAGCGGCCAGGTTTACCCTCATACCGGTTCTCGTGACCTGCATTGACACTCGGCTCTTCCCCGGCCGCCGCAGCTCCCGCCGGTCCGACCAGCTGGGTCCGCCCCCCTGGACGGCACGCCTGGAGCGTTTGGACTTTGTCATTTTCATGACTTGTCTCCTCAAACTTTGTTCGACTGCAAGGGGGGCTGCCGCAGTCCGGGCCCAGCCTCCAGCGGTTGCCCCCGGCCGCTGGAGCTGCCAGCACCCCCTCGCCGTCAACACTCTCTCCCCGTTGGGACTTTGAAACTTTTCTGACCGTGCAAGCTTCGTCAAACGGCAAGGGGGCAAGCGGCGGGCTCTGCCCAGCCTCCTGGGGTCCTGCCCGGGGACATCGGAGGCTCAGCCAGGGTGTTGAGCCACTGCTGGCAGGTGCACTCAGGGGGACCCTCCGCAGCCGCCCATGCACACCTCTGCAGCCAGCACACCGCTGCCAACAGCCCGCTCCCCATCACCAGCCAGCCCCTCTGCATACATCTGCTGGGGGTGCTTTTTTGACTTCCCCCATTGTGGCCAATGGGAAAATGCCAAGGGGAAAACCTCCAGAGTCCTGCCGACCTCCTGGAACTCCAACCCGGCCTGGAGTCACAGGTTTGTCCCCTTCCCGGTTCTCAGGACCTGCACTGACACTCGGCTCAGCCCCGGCAGCTGCAGCCCCCGCCGGCCCGGCCTGCCGGGTCCGCACCCCTGGCCGGCGCATGGAGCAGTTTGGACTTTGTCATTTTCATGACTTGTCTCCTCAAACTTTGTTCTACTGCAAGGGGGGCTGCCGCAGTCCGTGCCCAGCCTCCAGGGTTTGCCCCCGGCCCCTGGAGCAGCCAGCACCCCCTCGCCGTCAACACTCTCCCCCCGTGGGGACTTTGAAACATTTCTGACCGTGCAAGCTTCATGGGACGGCAAGGGGGCAGGCTGCGGTCTGTGCCCGGCCTCCTGGGGTCCCGCCTGGGCACATCGGAGGCTCAGGCAGGGTCTTGAGCAACTGCTGTTGGGTGCTCTCAGGGGGCCCCTCCACACCCCCAGGCCGACCCCCAGGGGCTCCAGCCCGGCCCCAGGGGCAGCCAGCACCCCTTCTCCGTCAACACTCTCCCCCCGTTGGGACTTTGAAACTTTTCTGACCGTGCGAGCGTCAGCGGACGGCAAGGGGGCGACCTGCGGGCTCTGCCCGGACTCCCCGGGGCCCTGCCCGGCCCCGTGGGTGGGACAGGCAGGGTTTCTCACCTACTACCCGTAGGCACTCTCAGGGGGCCCTCCGCGCCCTCAGGCCGCCCTCCCCGGGCTTCCCCCGGGTCCGCGGAGCAGCCCGCCACCCCTCGCCGCACTGTCTCTCGCCCCCGTTGGGACTTTGAAACTTTTCCCCCCGTGCAAACCTCACCGGGGGGGCAGAGGGAGAGACCCGCGGGCCGTGCCCGGCCTCCCGGGACTCCCTCCGGGCAGCGCGGGCGGCTCGGACGGGGTTTTCAGCGAGTGCTGGGGGGGGTGTCTTCGGGGGCCCCCCGCCGGCCCCCCGGGGCACCTGCGCGGGGTGGCCCCTGCTGCCAGACACCCACTCCCTATCGACCATCCAGCCCCCCTACATACATCTGGCGGGGGTGCTTTTTTGAGTTCCCCCATTTTGGCAACTTGGCACCTCCTATGGGGAAACCGGCAAAATCATGCCGACCTCCTGGAACTCCGGCTCGGCCTGGAGCCGCCGGTTTGTCCCCTTCCCGGTTCTCAGGCATTTTCGGACTTTGTCATTTTTTCAGCACTCTGTCAATGCGGCCAGCGGGAGCTGCCGCGGTCTGTGCCCAGGCACCAGGCACTAAAAACGGACACAGTCGGAGGGTCAGGGGGTGTCTCGGCCAGATACTGAAAAACACTCAGGGGGTGCCCAGGCACCAGGCGCTCCAAACGGACACAGTCGGAGGGTCAGGGGGTGTCTCGGCCAGATACTGAAAAACACTCAGGGGCGCCCGGAGGCTGCACAGGGCCACCCCAGGCCGCTCCCCCGGGCACCCGGGCGGCCATATTGGCGGCTGAGACCCCCTCTTCAGCGAACGCCAGGGGGCGCTCAGGGGCGCACGGGGGCTGCTCAACTCGCCCCAGGCCGGCCTCCCTGAGGCGGGCACATTAGCGGCTGAGACCCCCTCTCCACCAATGACCGGGGGACGCTCAGGGACACCCGGGGGCTGCTCCACTCGCCCCAGGCCGGCCTCCCTGAGGCGGGCACATTAGCGGCTGAGACCCCCTCTCCACCAAAGACCGGGGGACGCTCAGGGACACACGGGGGCTGCTCCACTCGCCCCAGGCCGGCCTCCCTGAGGCGGGCACATTAGCGGCTGAGACCCCCTCTCCACCAAAGACCGGGGGGCACTCGGGGACACACGGGGGCTGCTCCACTCGCCCCAGGCCGGCCTCCCTGAGGCGGGCACATTAGCGGCTGAGACCCCCTCTCGACCAAAGACCGGGGGACGCTCAGGGACACACGGGGGCTGCTCCACTCGCCCCAGGCCGGCCTCCCTGAGGCGGGCACATTAGCGGCTGAGACCCCCTCTTGACCAAAGACCGGGGGACGCTCAGGGACACACGGGGGCTGCTCCACTCACCCCAGGCCGGCCTCTCTAGGTACCCAGGCGGGCACATTAGCGGCTGAGACCCCCTCTTGAGCGAGCAACGGGGGGAACTCCGGGACACACGGGGGCTGCTCCACTCGCCCCAGGCCGGCCTCCCTGAGGCGGGCACATTAGCGGCTGAGACCCCCTCTCGACCAAAGACCGGGGGACGCTCAGGGACACACGGGGGCTGCTCCACTCGCCCCAGGCCGGCCTCCCTGGGTACCCGGGCGGGCACATTAGCGGCTGAGACCCCCTCTCGACCAAAGACCGGGGGACGCTCAGGGACACACGGGGGCTGCTCCACTCGCCCCAGGCCGGCCTCCCTGAGGCGGGCACATTAGCGGCTGAGACCCCCTCTTGACCAAAGACCGGGGGACGCTCAGGGACACACGGGGGCTGCTCCACTCACCCCAGGCCGGCCTCCCTGAGGCGGGCACATTAGCGGCTGAGACCCCCTCTCGACCAAAGACCGGGGGACGCTCAGGGACACACGGGGGCTGCTCCACTCGCCCCAGGCCGGCCCCCACTGGTACCCGGGCGGCCATATTGGCGGCTGAGACCCCCTCTTCAGCAAACGTCAGGGGACACTCAGGGACACACGGGGGCTGCTCCACTCGCCCCAGGCCGGCCTCCCTGAGGCGGGCACATTAGCGGCTGAGACCCCCTCTCCACCAGAGACCGGGGGACGCTCGGGGACACACGGGGGCTGCTCCACTCGCCCCAGGCCGGACTCCCTGAGGCGGGCACATTAGCGGCTGAGACCCCCTCTCCACCAGAGACCGGGGGGCGCTCGGGGACACACGGGGGCTGCTCCACTCGCCCCAGGCCGGACTCCCTGAGGCGGGCACATTAGCGGCTGAGACCCCCTCTCCACCAGAGACCGGGGGGCGCTCGGGGACACACGGGGGCTGCTCCACTCGCCCCAGGCCGGACTCCCTGAGGCGGGCACATTAGCGGCTGAGACCCCCTCTCCACCAGAGACCGGGGGGCGCTCGGGGACACACGGGGGCTGCTCCACTCGCCCCAGGCCGGCCTCCCTAGGTACCCGGGCGGGCACATTAGCGGCTGAGACCCCCTCTTCAGCAAACGCCAGGGGACGCTCAGGGACACACGGGGGCTGCTCCACTCGCCCCAGGCCGGCCTCCCTAGGTACCCGGGCGGGCACATTAGCGGCTGAGACCCCCTCTTCAGCAAACGCCAGGGGACGCTCAGGGACACACGGGGGCTGCTCCACTCGCCCCAGGCCGGCCTCCCTAGGTACCCGGGCGGGCACATTAGCGGCTGAGACCCCCTCTTCAGCAAACGCCAGGGGACGCTCAGGGACACACGGGGGCTGCTCCACTCGCCCCAGGCCGGCCTCCCTAGGTACCCGGGCGGGCACATTAGCGGCTGAGACCCCCTCTTCAGCAAACGCCAGGGGACGCTCAGGGACACACGGGGGCTGCTCCACTCGCCCCAGGCCGGCCTCCCTAGGTACCCGGGCGGGCACATTAGCGGCTGAGACCCCCTCTTCAGCAAACGCCAGGGGACGCTCAGGGACACACGGGGGCTGCTCCACTCGCCCCAGGCCGGCCTCCCTAGGTACCCGGGCGGGCACATTAGCGGCTGAGACCCCCTCTTCAGCAAACGCCAGGGGACGCTCAGGGACACACGGGGGCTGCTCCACTCGCCCCAGGCCGGCCTCCCTAGGTACCCGGGCGGGCACATTAGCGGCTGAGACCCCCTCTTCAGCAAACGCCAGGGGACGCTCAGGGACACACGGGGGCTGCTCCACTCGCCCCAGGCCGGCCTCCCTAGGTACCCGGGCGGGCACATTAGCGGCTGAGACCCCCTCTTCAGCAAACGCCAGGGGACGCTCAGGGACACACGGGGGCTGCTCCACTCGCCCCAGGCCGGCCTCCCTAGGTACCCGGGCGGGCACATTAGCGGCTGAGACCCCCTCTTCAGCAAACGCCAGGGGACGCTCAGGGACACACGGGGGCTGCTCCACTCGCCCCAGGCCGGCCTCCCTAGGTACCCGGGCGGGCACATTAGCGGCTGAGACCCCCTCTTCAGCAAACGCCAGGGGACGCTCAGGGACACACGGGGGCTGCTCCACTCGCCCCAGGCCGGCCTCCCTAGGTACCCGGGCGGGCACATTAGCGGCTGAGACCCCCTCTCGACCAAAGACCGGGGGACGCTCAGGGACACACGGGGGCCGCTCCACTCACCCCCAGGCCGACCTCCAGGGCCTCCCTCCCGGCCCCTGGAGCAGCCAGCGCCCCCTCGCCGTCAACACTCTCTCCCCCGTTGGGACTTTGAAACTTTTTCTGACCGTGCAAGCTTCATCGGACGGCAAAGGGGGCAAGCTGCGGTCCGTGCCCGGCCTGCTGGGGTCCTGCCCGGGGACATCGGAGGCTCAGCCAGGGTCTTGAGCTACTGCTGGTAGGTGCGCTTTGGGGGCCCTCCGCAGCCGCCCCGGGCCACCCCTGCAGCCAGCACACTGCTGCCAACAGCCCGCCGCTCTCCCACACCAGCCAGCCCCGTCTGCACACATCTGCCGGGGGTGCTTTTTTGAGAAACACTGTCACTTTGTCAAAGACCGCACACCGCTCGTTCCCTTATACCCCGACAAGGTGTTCGTGCTGACGTTTTGCGAGGCCTTATTTTACCGCCGTCGGCGCTATCAGGGGAAGCGGGCCCGCTCCTTCCGCCCTCCTGGAACCGTGCCTCGGCCCGGAGCGGCCAGGTTTACCCTCATACCGGTTCTCGTGACCTGCATTGACACTCGGCTCTTCCCCGGCCGCCGCAGCTCCCGCCGGTCCGACCAGCTGGGTCCGCCCCCCTGGACGGCACGCCTGGAGCGTTTGGACTTTGTCATTTTCATGACTTGTCTCCTCAAACTTTGTTCGACTGCAAGGGGGGCTGCCGCAGTCCGGGCCCAGCCTCCAGCGGTTGCCCCCGGCCGCTGGAGCTGCCAGCACCCCCTCGCCGTCAACACTCTCTCCCCGTTGGGACTTTGAAACTTTTCTGACCGTGCAAGCTTCGTCAAACGGCAAGGGGGCAAGCGGCGGGCTCTGCCCAGCCTCCTGGGGTCCTGCCCGGGGACATCGGAGGCTCAGCCAGGGTGTTGAGCCACTGCTGGCAGGTGCACTCAGGGGGACCCTCCGCAGCCGCCCATGCACACCTCTGCAGCCAGCACACCGCTGCCAACAGCCCGCTCCCCATCACCAGCCAGCCCCTCTGCATACATCTGCTGGGGGTGCTTTTTTGACTTCCCCCATTGTGGCCAATGGGAAAATGCCAAGGGGAAAACCTCCAGAGTCCTGCCGACCTCCTGGAACTCCAACCCGGCCTGGAGTCACAGGTTTGTCCCCTTCCCGGTTCTCAGGACCTGCACTGACACTCGGCTCAGCCCCGGCAGCTGCAGCCCCCGCCGGCCCGGCCTGCCGGGTCCGCACCCCTGGCCGGCGCATGGAGCAGTTTGGACTTTGTCATTTTCATGACTTGTCTCCTCAAACTTTGTTCTACTGCAAGGGGGGCTGCCGCAGTCCGTGCCCAGCCTCCAGGGTTTGCCCCCGGCCCCTGGAGCAGCCAGCACCCCCTCGCCGTCAACACTCTCCCCCCGTGGGGACTTTGAAACATTTCTGACCGTGCAAGCTTCATGGGACGGCAAGGGGGCAGGCTGCGGTCTGTGCCCGGCCTCCTGGGGTCCCGCCTGGGCACATCGGAGGCTCAGGCAGGGTCTTGAGCAACTGCTGTTGGGTGCTCTCAGGGGGCCCCTCCACACCCCCAGGCCGACCCCCAGGGGCTCCAGCCCGGCCCCAGGGGCAGCCAGCACCCCTTCTCCGTCAACACTCTCCCCCCGTTGGGACTTTGAAACTTTTCTGACCGTGCGAGCGTCAGCGGACGGCAAGGGGGCGACCTGCGGGCTCTGCCCGGACTCCCCGGGGCCCTGCCCGGCCCCGTGGGTGGGACAGGCAGGGTTTCTCACCTACTACCCGTAGGCACTCTCAGGGGGCCCTCCGCGCCCTCAGGCCGCCCTCCCCGGGCTTCCCCCGGGTCCGCGGAGCAGCCCGCCACCCCTCGCCGCACTGTCTCTCGCCCCCGTTGGGACTTTGAAACTTTTCCCCCCGTGCAAACCTCACCGGGGGGGCAGAGGGAGAGACCCGCGGGCCGTGCCCGGCCTCCCGGGACTCCCTCCGGGCAGCGCGGGCGGCTCGGACGGGGTTTTCAGCGAGTGCTGGGGGGGGTGTCTTCGGGGGCCCCCCGCCGGCCCCCCGGGGCACCTGCGCGGGGTGGCCCCTGCTGCCAGACACCCACTCCCTATCGACCATCCAGCCCCCCTACATACATCTGGCGGGGGTGCTTTTTTGAGTTCCCCCATTTTGGCAACTTGGCACCTCCTATGGGGAAACCGGCAAAATCATGCCGACCTCCTGGAACTCCGGCTCGGCCTGGAGCCGCCGGTTTGTCCCCTTCCCGGTTCTCAGGCATTTTCGGACTTTGTCATTTTTTCAGCACTCTGTCAATGCGGCCAGCGGGAGCTGCCGCGGTCTGTGCCCAGGCACCAGGCACTAAAAACGGACACAGTCGGAGGGTCAGGGGGTGTCTCGGCCAGATACTGAAAAACACTCAGGGGGTGCCCAGGCACCAGGCGCTCCAAACGGACACAGTCGGAGGGTCAGGGGGTGTCTCGGCCAGATACTGAAAAACACTCAGGGGCGCCCGGAGGCTGCACAGGGCCACCCCAGGCCGCTCCCCCGGGCACCCGGGCGGCCATATTGGCGGCTGAGACCCCCTCTTCAGCGAACGCCAGGGGGCGCTCAGGGGCGCACGGGGGCTGCTCAACTCGCCCCAGGCCGGCCTCCCTGAGGCGGGCACATTAGCGGCTGAGACCCCCTCTCCACCAATGACCGGGGGACGCTCAGGGACACCCGGGGGCTGCTCCACTCGCCCCAGGCCGGCCTCCCTGAGGCGGGCACATTAGCGGCTGAGACCCCCTCTCCACCAAAGACCGGGGGACGCTCAGGGACACACGGGGGCTGCTCCACTCGCCCCAGGCCGGCCTCCCTGAGGCGGGCACATTAGCGGCTGAGACCCCCTCTCCACCAAAGACCGGGGGGCACTCGGGGACACACGGGGGCTGCTCCACTCGCCCCAGGCCGGCCTCCCTGAGGCGGGCACATTAGCGGCTGAGACCCCCTCTCGACCAAAGACCGGGGGACGCTCAGGGACACACGGGGGCTGCTCCACTCGCCCCAGGCCGGCCTCCCTGAGGCGGGCACATTAGCGGCTGAGACCCCCTCTTGACCAAAGACCGGGGGACGCTCAGGGACACACGGGGGCTGCTCCACTCACCCCAGGCCGGCCTCTCTAGGTACCCAGGCGGGCACATTAGCGGCTGAGACCCCCTCTTGAGCGAGCAACGGGGGGAACTCCGGGACACACGGGGGCTGCTCCACTCGCCCCAGGCCGGCCTCCCTGAGGCGGGCACATTAGCGGCTGAGACCCCCTCTCCACCAAAGACCGGGGGGCGCTCAGGGACACACGGGGGCTGCTCCACTCGCCCCAGGCCGGCCTCCCTGAGGCGGGCACATTAGCGGCTGAGACCCCCTCTCCACCAGAGACCGGGGGGCACTCAGGGACACACGGGGGCTGCTCCACTCGCCCCAGGCCGGCCTCTCTAGGTACCCAGGCGGGCACATTAGCGGCTGAGACCCCCTCTCGACCAAAGACCGGGGGACGCTCAGGGACACACGGGGGCTGCTCCACTCGCCCCAGGCCGGCCTCTCTAGGTACCCAGGCGGGCACATTAGCGGCTGAGACCCCCTCTCGACCAAAGACCGGGGGACGCTCAGGGACACACGGGGGCTGCTCCACTCGCCCCAGGCCGGCCTCTCTAGGTACCCAGGCGGGCACATTAGCGGCTGAGACCCCCTCTCGACCAAAGACCGGGGGACGCTCAGGGACACACGGGGGCTGCTCCACTCGCCCCAGGCCGGCCTCTCTAGGTACCCAGGCGGGCACATTAGCGGCTGAGACCCCCTCTCGACCAAAGACCGGGGGACGCTCAGGGACACACGGGGGCTGCTCCACTCGCCCCAGGCCGGCCTCCCTGAGGCGGGCACATTAGCGGCTGAGACCCCCTCTCCACCAAAGACCGGGGGGCGCTCAGGGACACACGGGGGCTGCTCCACTCGCCCCAGGCCGGCCTCCCCAGGTACCCGGGCGGGCACATTAGCGGCTGAGACCCCCTCTCGACCAAAGACCGGGGGACGCTCAGGGACACACGGGGGCTGCTCCACTCGCCCCAGGCCGGCCTCCCTGAGGCGGGCACATTAGCGGCTGAGACCCCCTCTTGACCAAAGACCGGGGGACGCTCAGGGACACACGGGGGCTGCTCCACTCACCCCAGGCCGGCCTCTCTAGGTACCCAGGCGGGCACATTAGCGGCTGAGACCCCCTCTTGAGCGAGCAAACGGGGGGAACTCAGGGACACACGGGGGCTGCTCCACTCGCCCCAGGCCGGCCTCCCTGAGGCGGGCACATTAGCGGCTGAGACCCCCTCTCGACCAAAGACCGGGGGACGCTCAGGGACACACGGGGGCTGCTCCACTCGCCCCAGGCCGGCCTCTCTAGGTACCCAGGCGGGCACATTAGCGGCTGAGACCCCCTCTCGAGCAAAGACCGGGGGACGCTCAGGGACACACGGGGGCTGCTCCACTCGCCCCAGGCCGGCCTCCCTGGGTACCCAGGCGGGCACATTAGCGGCTGAGACCCCCTCTTCAGCAAACGCCAGGGGACACTTAGGGACACACGGGGGCTGCTCCACTCGCCCCAGGCCGGCCTCCCTGGGGCGGGCACATTAGCGGCTGAGACCCCCTCTCCACCAAAGACCGGGGGGCGCTCAGGGACACACGGGGGCTGCTCCACTCGCCCCAGGCCGGCCTCCCCAGGTACCCGGGCGGGCACATTAGCGGCTGAGACCCCCTCTCGACCAAAGACCGGGGGACGCTCAGGGACACACGGGGGCTGCTCCACTCGCCCCAGGCCGGCCTCCCTGAGGCGGGCACATTAGCGGCTGAGACCCCCTCTTGACCAAAGACCGGGGGACGCTCAGGGACACACGGGGGCTGCTCCACTCACCCCAGGCCGGCCTCTCTAGGTACCCAGGCGGGCACATTAGCGGCTGAGACCCCCTCTTGAGCGAGCAAACGGGGGGAACTCAGGGACACACGGGGGCTGCTCCACTCGCCCCAGGCCGGCCTCCCTGAGGCGGGCACATTAGCGGCTGAGACCCCCTCTCGACCAAAGACCGGGGGACGCTCAGGGACACACGGGGGCTGCTCCACTCGCCCCAGGCCGGCCTCTCTAGGTACCCAGGCGGGCACATTAGCGGCTGAGACCCCCTCTCGAGCAAAGACCGGGGGACGCTCAGGGACACACGGGGGCTGCTCCACTCGCCCCAGGCCGGCCTCCCTGGGTACCCAGGCGGGCACATTAGCGGCTGAGACCCCCTCTTCAGCAAACGCCAGGGGACACTTAGGGACACACGGGGGCTGCTCCACTCGCCCCAGGCCGGCCTCCCTGGGGCGGGCACATTAGCGGCTGAGACCCCCTCTCCACCAAAGACCGGGGGGCGCTCAGGGACACACGGGGGCTGCTCCACTCGCCCCAGGCCGGCCTCCCCAGGTACCCGGGCGGGCACATTAGCGGCTGAGACCCCCTCTCGACCAAAGACCGGGGGACGCTCAGGGACACACGGGGGCTGCTCCACTCGCCCCAGGCCGGCCTCCCTGAGGCGGGCACATTAGCGGCTGAGACCCCCTCTTGACCAAAGACCGGGGGACGCTCAGGGACACACGGGGGCTGCTCCACTCACCCCAGGCCGGCCTCTCTAGGTACCCAGGCGGGCACATTAGCGGCTGAGACCCCCTCTTGAGCGAGCAACGGGGGGAACTCAGGGACACACGGGGGCTGCTCCACTCGCCCCAGGCCGGCCTCCCTGAGGCGGGCACATTAGCGGCTGAGACCCCCTCTCCACCAAAGACCGGGGGACGCTCAGGGACACACGGGGGCTGCTCCACTCGCCCCAGGCCGGCCTCCCTGAGGCGGGCACATTAGCGGCTGAGACCCCCTCTTGACCAAAGACCGGGGGACGCTCAGGGACACACGGGGGCTGCTCCACTCACCCCAGGCCGGCCTCTCTAGGTACCCAGGCGGGCACATTAGCGGCTGAGACCCCCTCTTGAGCGAGCAACGGGGGGAACTCAGGGACACACGGGGGCTGCTCCACTCGCCCCAGGCCGGCCTCCCTGAGGCGGGCACATTAGCGGCTGAGACCCCCTCTCCACCAAAGACCGGGGGACGCTCAGGGACACACGGGGGCTGCTCCACTCGCCCCAGGCCGGCCTCCCTGAGGCGGGCACATTAGCGGCTGAGACCCCCTCTTGACCAAAGACCGGGGGACGCTCAGGGACACACGGGGGCTGCTCCACTCACCCCAGGCCGGCCTCTCTAGGTACCCAGGCGGGCACATTAGCGGCTGAGACCCCCTCTTGAGCGAGCAACGGGGGGAACTCAGGGACACACGGGGGCTGCTCCACTCGCCCCAGGCCGGCCTCCCTGAGGCGGGCACATTAGCGGCTGAGACCCCCTCTCCACCAAAGACCGGGGGACGCTCAGGGACACACGGGGGCTGCTCCACTCGCCCCAGGCCGGCCTCCCTGAGGCGGGCACATTAGCGGCTGAGACCCCCTCTTGACCAAAGACCGGGGGACGCTCAGGGACACACGGGGGCTGCTCCACTCACCCCAGGCCGGCCTCTCTAGGTACCCAGGCGGGCACATTAGCGGCTGAGACCCCCTCTTGAGCGAGCAACGGGGGGAACTCAGGGACACACGGGGGCAGCTCCACTCGCCCCAGGCCGGCCTCCCTGAGGCGGGCACATTAGCGGCTGAGACCCCCTCTCCACCAAAGACCGGGGGACGCTCAGGGACACACGGGGGCTGCTCCACTCGCCCCAGGCCGGCCTCCCTGAGGCGGGCACATTAGCGGCTGAGACCCCCTCTTGACCAAAGACCGGGGGACGCTCAGGGACACACGGGGGCTGCTCCACTCACCCCAGGCCGGCCTCTCTAGGTACCCAGGCGGGCACATTAGCGGCTGAGACCCCCTCTTGAGCGAGCAACGGGGGGAACTCAGGGACACACGGGGGCTGCTCCACTCGCCCCAGGCCGGCCTCCCTGAGGCGGGCACATTAGCGGCTGAGACCCCCTCTCGACCAAAGACCGGGGGACGCTCAGGGACACACGGGGGCTGCTCCACTCGCCCCAGGCCGGCCTCCCTGAGGCGGGCACATTAGCGGCTGAGGCCCCCTCTCCACCAGAGACCGGGGGACGCTCAGGGACACACGGGGGCTGCTCCACTCGCCCCAGGCCGGCCTCCCTGAGGCGGGCACATTAGCGGCTGAGACCCCCTCTCCACCAAAGACCGGGGGACGCTCAGGGACACACGGGGGCTGCTCCACTCGCCCCAGGCCGGACTCCCTGAGGCGGGCACATTAGCGGCTGAGACCCCCTCTCCACCAAAGACCGGGGGGCACTCGGGGACACACGGGGGCTGCTCCACTCGCCCCAGGCCGGCCTCCCTAGGTACCCAGGCGGGCACATTAGCGGCTGAGACCCCCTCTTCAGCAAACGCCAGGGGACGCTCAGGGACACACGGGGGCTGCTCCACTCGCCCCAGGCCGGCCTCCCTAGGTACCCAGGCGGGCACACTAGCGGCTGAGACCCCCTCTTCAGCAAACGCCAGGGGACACTCAGGGACACACGGGGGCTGCTCCACCCACCCCAGGCCGGCCTCCCTAGGTACCCGGGCGGGCACATTAGCGGCTGAGACCCCCTCTTCAGCAAACGCCAGGGGACGCTCAGGGACACACGGGGGCTGCTCCACTCGCCCCAGGCCGGCCTCCCTAGGTACCCGGGCGGGCACATTAGCGGCTGAGACCCCCTCTCGACCAAAGACCGGGGGACGCTCAGGGACACACGGGGGCCGCTCCACTCACCCCCAGGCCGACCTCCAGGGCCTCCCTCCCGGCCCCTGGAGCAGCCAGCGCCCCCTCGCCGTCAACACTCTCTCCCCCGTTGGGACTTTGAAACTTTTTCTGACCGTGCAAGCTTCATCGGACGGCAAAGGGGGCAAGCTGCGGTCCGTGCCCGGCCTGCTGGGGTCCTGCCCGGGGACATCGGAGGCTCAGCCAGGGTCTTGAGCTACTGCTGGTAGGTGCGCTTTGGGGGCCCTCCGCAGCCGCCCCGGGCCACCCCTGCAGCCAGCACACTGCTGCCAACAGCCCGCCGCTCTCCCACACCAGCCAGCCCCGTCTGCACACATCTGCCGGGGGTGCTTTTTTGAGAAACACTGTCACTTTGTCAAAGACCGCACACCGCTCGTTCCCTTATACCCCGACAAGGTGTTCGTGCTGACGTTTTGCGAGGCCTTATTTTACCGCCGTCGGCGCTATCAGGGGAAGCGGGCCCGCTCCTTCCGCCCTCCTGGAACCGTGCCTCGGCCCGGAGCGGCCAGGTTTACCCTCATACCGGTTCTCGTGACCTGCATTGACACTCGGCTCTTCCCCGGCCGCCGCAGCTCCCGCCGGTCCGACCAGCTGGGTCCGCCCCCCTGGACGGCACGCCTGGAGCGTTTGGACTTTGTCGTTTTTTTCTCCAAGAGTCGCCTCTGGCACATGCCATGGACCTCAGCAGGGGCTGCTCCCCGCCCCCTGGGTGTCCTGCCCGGGCACATCGGAGGCTCAGCCTGGGTCTTCAGCCCCTACTGGTAGGTGCGCTTTGGGGGCCCTCCGCAGCCGCCCGGGGCCCACCCCTGCAGCCAGCACACGGCTGCCAGCAGCCACCACACAGCTGCCAACAGCCCGCTCTCCGTCACCACCCAGCCCCTTCTGCATACATCTGCCGGGGGTGCTTTTTTGACTTCCCCCCTTTTGGCCTATGGGGAAATGCCAAGGGGAAAACCTCCAGAGTCAGGCCGACCTCATGGAACTCCTACCCGGACTCGAGCCACCGGTTTGTCCCCTTCCCGGTTCTCAGGACATGCATTGACACCCAGATCTTCACCGGCAGCCGCAGCTCCCGCCGGCCCGGCCAGCCGGGTCCGCCCCCCTGGCCGGCACGCCTGGAGCGTTTGGACTTTGTCATTTTTTTCTCCAAGACTCGCCTCTGGCACATGCCATGGACTTCAGCGGGGGCTGCTCCCCGCCTCCAGGGTGTCCTGCCCGGGCACATCGGAGGCTCAGCCTGGGTCATCAGCCCCTACTGGTAGGTGCACTCAGGGGGCCCTCCGCAGCCGCCCAGGCCCACCCCTGCAGCCAGCACACGGCTGCCAGCAGCCACCACACAGCTGCCAACAGCCCGCTCTCCGTCACCCCCCAGCCCAACTCTGCATACATCTGCCGGGGGTGCTTTTTTGACTTCCCCCCCTTTTGGCCTATGGGGAAATGCTAAGGGGAAAACCTCCAGAGTCAGGCCGACCTCATGGAACTCCAACCCGGCCTGGAGCCACCGGTTTGTCCCCTTCCCGGTTCTCAGGACATGCGTCAACACTCGGCTCAGCCCCGGCCGCCGCAGCCCCCGCCGGCCCGGCCAGCCCGGTCCGCACCCCTGGCCAGCGCCTGGAGCGTTTGGACTTTGTCATTTTTTTCTCCAAGACCCATCTCTGCCAACTGCCGTGGGCTTCAGCGGGGGCTGCTCCCCGCCTCCTGGGTGTCCTGCCCGGGCACATCGGAGGGTCAGCCTGGGTCTTGAGCTACTGCTGGTAGGTGCGCTTTGGGGGCCCTCGGCAGCCGCCCAGGCCCACCCCTGCAGCCAGCACACGGCTGCCAGCAGCCACCACACAGCTGCCAACAGCCCGCTCCCCGTCACCCCCCAGCCCAACTCTGCATACATCTGCTGGGGGTGCTTTTTTGACTTCCCCCCTTTTGGCCTATGGGGAAATGCCAAGGGGAAAACCTCCAGAGTCAGGCCGACCTCCTGGAACTCCAACCCGGCCTGGAGCCACCGGTTTGTCCCCTTCCCGGTTCTCAGGACATGCGTCAACGCTCGGCTCAGCCCCGGCAGCCGCAGCCCCCGCCAGCCCGGCCAGCCGGGTCCGCACCCCTGGCCGGCACGCCTGGAGCGTTTGGACTTTGTCATTTTTTTCTCCGAGACTCGCCTCTGGCACATGCCATGGACTTCAGCGGGGGCTGCTCCCCGCCTCCTGGGTGTCCTGCCCGGGCACATCGGAGGCTCAGCCTGGGTCTTCAGCCCCAACTGGCAGGTGCACGCTGAAGGGGCCCTCCGCAGCCGCCCAGGCCCACCCCTGCAGCCAGCACACGGCTGCCAGCAGCCACCACACAGCTGCCAACAGCCCGCTCTCCGTCACCCCCCAGCCCAACTCTGCATACATCTGCTGGGGGTGCTTTTTTGACTTCCCCCCTTTTGGCCTATGGGAAAAAGCTAAGGGGAAAACCTCCAGAGTCAGGCCGACCTCATGGAACTCCAACCCGGCCTGGTGCCGCCGGTTTGTCCCCTTCCCGGTTCTCAGGACCTGCACTGACACTCGGCTCAGCCCCGGCAGCTGCAGCCCCCGCCGGCCCGGCCAGCCGGGTCCGCCCCCCTGGCCAGCGCCTGGAGCGTTTGGACTTTGTCGTTTTTTCTCAAAGACCCATCTCTGCCAACTGCCCTGGGCTTCAGCGGGGGCTGCTCCCCGCCTTCTGGGTGTCCTGCCCGGGCACATCGGAGGCTCAGGCAATGTCTTGAGCCACCGCTGGTAGGTGCGCTTTGGGGGCCCTCGGCAGCCGCCCAGGCCCACCCCTGCAGCCAGCACACGGCTGCCAGCAGCCACCACACAGTTGCCAACAGCCCGCTCTCCGTCACCCCCCAGCCCCTTCTGCATACATCTGCCGGGGGTGCTTTTTTGACTTCCCCCCTTTTGGCCTATGGGGAAAAGCTAAGGGGAAAACCTCCAGAGTCAGGCCGACCTCCTGGAACTCCCACCCGGCCTGGAGCCACAGGTTTGTCCCCTTCCCGGTTCTCACGACATGCATCGACACTCGGCTCAGCCCCGGCAGCCGCAGCCCCCGCCGGCCCGGCCAGCCGGGTCCGCCACCCTGCCCGGCGCCTGGAGCGTTTGGACTTTGTCGTTTTTTCTCCAAGGCTCGCCTCTGGCACATGCCTTGGACTTCAGCGGGGCCTGCTGCCCGCCTCCTGGGTGTCCAGCCCGGGCACATCGGAGGCTCAGCCTGGGTCTTGAGCCCCTACTGGTAGGTGCACTCTGAAGGCGCCCTCCGTAGCCGCCCAGGCCCACCCCTGCAGCCACCACACAGCTGCCAACAGCCCGCTCCCCGTCACCCCCCAGCCCAACTCTGCATACATCTGCTGGGGGTGCTTTTTTGACTTCCCCCCTTTTGGCCTATGGGGAAATGCTAAGGGGAAAACCTCCAGAGTCAGGCCGACCTCCTGGAACTCCAACCCGGCCTGGAGCCACCGGTTTGTCCCCTTCCCGGTTCTCAGGACATGCATAGACACTCGGCTCAGCCCCGGCCGCCGCAGCCCCCGCCGGCCCGGCCAGCCCGGTCCGCACCCCTGGCCAGCGCCTGGAGCGTTTGGACTTTGTCATTTTTCTCCAAGACTCATCTCTGCCAACTGCCGTGGGCTTCAGCGGGGGTGTCTGCTCCCCGCCTCCTGGGTGTCCTGCCCGGGCACATCGGAGGCTCAGGCAATGTCTTGAGCCACCGCTGGTAGGTGCGCTTTGGGGGCGCTCGGCAGCCGCCCAGGCCCACCCCTGCAGCCAGCACACGGCTGCCAGCAGCCACCACACAGCTGCCAACAGCCCGCTCTCCGTCACCCCCCAGCCCCTTCTGCATACATCTGCCGGGGGTGCTT
>NW_027102267.1:30000-52500 GCF_035609145.1 Eleutherodactylus coqui
ATCGACACTCGGTGCAACTCCAGCAGCCGCAGCTCCCGCCGGCCCGGCCAGCCAGGTACGCACCCCTGGTCGGCGCTTGGAGCGTTTGCACTTTGTCGTTTTTTTCTCCAAGACTCCTATCTGCCAACTGCTGTGGACTTCAGCGGTGGCTGCCGCGGGCTATGCGCGGCCTCCTGGGGGTCCCGCCTGCCCGCGCAGGCAGCTAGGACGGGGTTATCAGCAAAGCCTGTGAGGCGCTCTCATGGGGAGGGGGGGCTCCGCAGCCCCCCAAGGTGGCTTCGTACACCTCTTGAACGTTGCGGCCCGGCCGCTCGGAGAGAGCGGTGTCTACCCGGGCAGACAGCCTGTCGGCCCCGCGGCCTGGGCAGGCGGAGCAGGTACTCTTGCGCTCGGGGGCTCTGCTCGGCCCGGAGAGTTGTGTGCGGGGCGCCGTCGCCTCGCTGGAACCAGGGGCGTCGTGACGTTCGCGCGCGCCTAGCCGCCGCCAGAACAGGCCAGAAAGGTTGAGCTGCATACGGATCTAAGCCGTTGCCCAAACTAACTCTGGCCCGTGTGACACAGCCGCGCGCGCGCTTTCCTACGACACTCGACCGCCGGGCTCCCTCGGCCTGGGAGGCACTCTCGGGGCGGGGGGCACCGCAGCCCCCCAAGGTGGCTTCGTACACCTCTTGAACGTGGCGCCCGGCCGCTCGGAGAGCGGGGTCTACCCGGGCAGACAGCCTGTTGGCCCCGCGGCCTGGACAGGCGGAGCGGGGACACTTGCGCTCGGGGGCTCTGCTCCAAGGAGCGAGAGCGGCCACTCTGCTCGGCCCGGAGAGTGGGGTGCGGGGCGCCGTCGCATCGCTGGAGCCAGGGGCGTCGTGCCGTGCGCGCACGCCTAGCCGCCGCCAGAACAGGCCGGAAAGGTTGAGCTGCATACGGATCTAAGCCGTTGCCCAAACTAACTCTGGCCCGTGTGACCGACACAGCCGCGCACGCGCTTTCCTACGACACTCGACCGCCGGGCTCCCTCGGCCTGGGAGGCACTCTCGGGGCGGGGGGCACCGCAGCCCCCCCAAGGTGGCTTCCGTACACCTCTTGAACGTTGGGGCCCGGCCGCTCGGAGAGCGGGGTCTACCCGGGCAGACAGCCTGTCGGCCCCGCGGCCTGGACAGGCGGAGCGGGGACTCTTGCGCTCGGGGGCTCTGCTCCAAGGAGCGAGAGCGGCCGCTCTGCACGGCCCGGAGAGCGGGGTGCGGGGCGCCGTCGCCTCGCTGGAACCAGGGGCGTCGTGACGTTCGCGCGCGCCTAGCCGCCGCCAGAACAGGCCGGAAAGGTTGAGCTGCATACGGATCTAAGCCGTTGCCCAAACTAACTCTGGCCCGTGTGACCGACACAGCCGCGCACGCGCTTTCCTACGACACTCGACCGCCAGGCTCCCCTCGGCCTGGGAGGCACTCTCGGGGCGGGGGGCACCGCAGCCCCCCAAGGTGGCTTCGTACACCTCTTGAACGTGGCGCCCGGCCGCTCGGAGAGCGGGGTCTACCCGGGCAGACAGCCTGTCGGCCCCGCGGCCTGGACAGGCGGAGCGGGGACACTTGCACTCGGGGGCTCTGCTCCAAGGAGCGAGAGCGGCCACTCTGCTCGGCCCGGAGAGTGGGGTGCGGGGCGCCGTCGCATCGCTGGAGCCAGGGGCGTCGTGCCGTGCGCGCACGCCTAGCCGCCGCCAGAACAGGCCGGAAAGGATGAGCTTCATACGGATCTAAGCCGTTGCCCAAACTACCTCTGGCCCCTGTGACCGACACAGCCGTGGCACGCGCTTTCCTACGACACTCGACCGCCGGGCTCCCTCGGCCTGGGAGGCACTCTCGGGGAGGGGGGCACCGCAGCCCCCCCAAGGTGGCTTCCGTACACCTCTTGAACGTTGGGGCCCGGCCGCTCGGAGAGCGGGGTCTACCCGGGCAGACAGCCCGTCGGCCCCGCGGCCTGGACAGGCGGAGCGGGGGCAAGCCAAGGCTACCGGCGGGCGGGATCGACCGGGTAGCCGCCGTGGGGAACACAACTTGGACGTCTCGCGCCGTCGCGGACCACCGTCCTCCGTCTCTCTCTCCCTCTCTCGGAAGGGAGGCCGCCCGAGGCGCACGGGCCTCGGACGGCCAGGGGTGGAAGGGCTCCACCCCAAGGTGGCTTCCGTACACCTCTTGAACGTTGGGGCCCGGCCGCTCGGTGAGAGCGGGGTCTACCCGGGCAGACAGCCCGTCGGCCCCGCGGCCTGGACAGGCGGAGCGGGGACAAGCCAAGGCTACCGGCGGGCGGGATCGACCGGGTAGCCGCCGTGGGGAACACAACTTGGACGTCTCGCGCCGTCGCGGACCACCGTCCTCCGTCTCTCTCTCCCTCTCTCGGAAGGGAGGCCGCCCGAGGCGCACGGGCCTCGGACGGCCAGGGGTGGAAGGGCTCCACCCCAAGGTGGCTTCCGTACACCTCTTGAACGTTGGGGCCCGGCCGCTCGGTGAGAGCGGGGTCTACCCGGGCAAACAGCCCGTCGGCCACGCGGCCTGGACAGGCGGAGCGGGGGCAAGCCAAGGCTACCGGCGGGCGGGATCGACCGGGTAGCCGCCGTGGGGAACACAACTTGGACGTCTCGCGCCGTCGCGGACCACCGTCCTCCGTCTCTCTCTCCCTCTCTCGGAAGGGAGGCCGCCCGAGGCGCACGGGCCTCGGACGGCCAGGGGTGGAAGGGCTCCACCCCAAGGTGGCTTCCGTACACCTCTTGAACGTTGGGGCCCGGCCGCTCGGTGAGAGCAGGGTCTACCCGGGCAAACAGCCTGTCGGCCACGCGGCCTGGACAGGCGGAGTGGGGGCAAGCCAAGGCTACCGGCGGGCGGGATCGACCGGGTAGCCGCCGTGGGGAACACAACTTGGACGTCTCGCGCCGTCGCGGACCACCGTCCTCCGTCTCTCTCTCCCTCTCTCGGAAGGGAGGCCGCCCGAGGCGCACGGGCCTCGGACGGCCAGGGGTGGAAGGGCTCCACCCCAAGGTGGCTTCCGTACACCTCTTGAACGTTGGGGCCCGGCCGCTCGGTGAGAGCAGGGTCTACCCGGGCAGACAGCCCGTCGGCCCCGCGGCCTGGACAGGCGGAGCGGGGACAAGCCAAGGCTACCGGCGGGCGGGATCGACCGGGTAGCCGCCGTGGGGAACACAACTTGGACGTCTCGCGCCGTCGCGGACCACCGTCCTCCGTCTCTCTCTCCCTCTCTCGGAAGGGAGGCCGCCCGAGGCGCACGGGCCTCGGACGGCCAGGGGTGGAAGGGCTCCACCCCAAGGTGGCTTCCGTACACCTCTTGAACGTTGGGGCCCGGCCGCTCGGTGAGAGCGGGGTCTACCCGGGCAAACAGCCCGTCGGCCACGCGGCCTGGACAGGCGGAGCGGGGGCAAGCCAAGGCTACCGGCGGGCGGGATCGACCGGGTAGCCGCCGTGGGGAACACAACTTGGACGTCTCGCGCCGTCGCGGACCACCGTCCTCCGTCTCTCTCTCCCTCTCTCGGAAGGGAGGCCGCCCGAGGCGCACGGGCCTCGGACGGCCAGGGGTGGAAGGGCTCCACCCCAAGGTGGCTTCCGTACACCTCTTGAACGTTGGGGCCCGGCCGCTCGGTGAGAGCAGGGTCTACCCGGGCAAACAGCCTGTCGGCCACGCGGCCTGGACAGGCGGAGTGGGGGCAAGCCAAGGCTACCGGCGGGCGGGATCGACCGGGTAGCCGCCGTGGGGAACACAACTTGGACGTCTCGCGCCGTCGCGGACCACCGTCCTCCGTCTCTCTCTCCCTCTCTCGGAAGGGAGGCCGCCCGAGGCGCACGGGCCTCGGACGGCCAGGGGTGGAAGGGATCCACCCCCCGCGGGAAGGGGACGCGCGGCGGCACCCGGACGCGGGAGCGTTGACCCGGGGGTCTTTACTCCGCCGAGGCGTAGCCCGGAGAAGGAGCGAGACCGGCCGGCGGGGGTGGAACACCCCCTCATGCCTCGCTCCTTCTGGGGATAAAGCGCGTCGTCCGCAGGCCGCCGTCCCCTATCCCCGCCCTGGACCGCCCGCATCGGCCGGAGCCCGAGGGGACAGGCGGGGGTCCTTCGCTTTCGGGAAAACCGTCACCAAACGTGGGGCCCGTGGCCCCGCTCTCGGCCGCCCTGAGGCGGGAGAGCCCGGATCGTTCTCTCTCTCGGCGTCGGCCCCACCGACGCCGTCGCACGGTGGCCTGGGAAAGGGCTGCACCCCCTGCGCCACGCTTCTCCCCCGGAGTACTCCCCCCGCAGGGGGCTCCGCGGGGTGTCCCGACGCGCAGAGTCGCTCGCCTTCTTCCGCGGGGGACGGGAGGGACGCCCACGCGCGTCCCTTCCCCATCCTCGAGAGCCGTACGCGCCGAGGGTGAACCCGCTCGCCGGGGCGCCGGGGAGCAGGGCCCTTGTGGTCCTTCCCCGGACATGGGCGCGGCGAGGGTCCCCCGGCCGCGACGGCTCTCCCGTTGACCCACTCTCTCGCCTTGGGTGGTGGTGATGGAGGCGGCTGCCTACGCCTCAGCCCGGCATCTCGGAGGGGGGTCGCCCGGGCAGCCAGCCAGCCAGCCTGTTGGCCCCGCGGCCTGCACAGGCGGAGTGGGGACACTTGCGCTCTATGACTCTGCTCCCAGGGAGGTGGCAGAGGGGCGGCCGCGGTGCTTTGACTTTGAGCGGTCCCCACTCCAGCACTCTGAGAAATAGTCACTTTGTCAAAGACCGCACACCGCTCGTTCCCTTATATGCAAAAAAGGTGTTCGTCCTGACGTTTTGCGAGCCCTTATTTTACCGTCGTCGGCGCTATCAGGGGAAACAGGCCCGCTCCTTCCGCCTTCATGGAACCGTAGCTCGGCCCCGAGGGCCCAGGATTACCCTCATACCGGTTCTCACGACATGCGTCGACACTCGGCTCGGCCCCGGCAGCCGCAGCTCCCGCCGGCCCGGCCAGCCGGGTCCGCACCCCTGGCCGGCGCCTGGAGCGTCTGGACTTTGTCGTTTTCTCTCCAAGACTCGTCTCTGCCAACTGCCGTGGACTTCGGCGGGGGCTGCCGCGGGCTGTGCCCGGCCTCTTGGGGGTCCCGCCTGCCCGCGCAGGCAGCTAGGACAGGGTTATCAGCGCTCTCAGGGGGGCCTCCGCAGACCCCCCACAGGTGGCTTCGTACACCTCTTGAACGTGGCGCCCGGCCGCTCGGTGAGAGCGGGGTCTTCCCAGGCAAGCCGCCTGTGGGCCCCGCGGCCTGGACAGGCGGAGCGGAGACAAGCCCAGGCTACCGGTAGGATCGACCGGCTGGCAGTCGTGGTGGAGCAACGGGGACGCCTCGCGCCGCCGCGGGCCGCCGTCCTCCGTCTCTCTCCCACTCTCGGAGGCAGGCCGCCCGAGGCCAACGGGCCTCGGACGGCGTGGGGTGGAAGGGCTCCACCCCAGGGGAAGAAAACACGCCCGCGCGCGTTTGCACAGTCTGCCCCGGCCCGGCATCTCGGAGGGGGGTCGCCCGGGCAGCCAGCCAGCCTGTCGGCCCCGCGGCCTGCACAGGCGGAGTGGGGACCCTCGCGCTCGATGACTCTGCTCCCAGGGAGGTGGCAGAGGGGCGGCCGCGGTGCTTTGACTTTGAGCGGTCCCCACTCCGCACATTGAGAAATAGTCACTTTGTCAAAGACCGCACACCGCTCGTTCCCTTATATGCAAAAAAGGTGTTCGTCCTGACGTTTTGCGAGGCCCTAATTTACCGCCGTCGGCGCTATCAGGGGAAACGGGCCCGCTCCTTCCGCCCTCCTGGAACCGTGCCTCGGCCCGGAGCGACCAGGATTACCCTCATACCGGTTCTCACGACATGCATTGACACTCGGCTCAGCCCCGGCAGCCGCAGCTCCCGCCGGCCCGGCCAGCCGGGTCCGCCCCCCGTGGCCGGCGCCTGGAGCGTTTGGACTTTGTCGTTTTTTCAAAGACTCATCTCTGCCAACTGCCCTGGGCTTCAGCAGTGGCTGCCGCGGGCTGTGCACGGCCTCCTGGGGGAGTCCCGCCTGCCCGCGCAGGCAGCTAGGACAGGGTTATCAGCGCTCTCAGGGGGGCCTCCGCAGACCCCCCACAGGTGGCTTCGTACACCTCTTGAACGTGGCGCCCGGCCGCTCGGAGAGCGGGGTCTACCCGGGCAGCCAGCCGGCCTGTCGGCCCCGCGGCCTGGACAGGCGGAGTGGGGACACTCGCGCTCGATGACTCTGCTCCCAGGGAGGTGGCAGAGGGGCGGCCGCGGTGCTTTGACTTTGAGCGGCCCCCACTCCCTTCCCAGCACTCTGAGAAATAGTCACTTTGTCAAAGACCGCACACCGCTCGTTCCCTTATATGCAAAAAAGGTGTTCGTCCTGACGTTTTGCGAGGCCTTAATTTACCGCCGTCGGCGCTATCAGGGGGAACAGGCCCGCTCCTTCCGCCTTCCTGGAACCGTGCCTCGGCCCCGAGGGCCCAGGATTACCCTCATACCGGTTCTCACGACAAGCATCGACACTCGGCTCAGCCCCAGCCGCCGCAGCTCCCGCCGGCCCGGCCAGCCGGGTCCGCCCTCCGTGGCCGGCGCCTGGAGCGTTTGGACTTTGTCGTTTTTCTCAAAGACTCATCTCTGCCAACTGCCGTGGGATTCAGCAGGGGCTGCCACGGCTGTTCCCCGCCTCCTGGGTGTCCTGCCCTGCAACACCGGAGGGTCAGGGGGGGTCTTGAGCAACTACTGGTAGGTGCAGCACCTCGGGGGCCCTCTGCAGCCAGCACACTGCTGCCAACAGCCCGCTCCCCATCACCAGCCAGCCCCTTCTGCATACATCTGGCGGGGGTGCTTTTTTGACTTCCCCCATTTTGGCCTATGGGGAAAAGCCAGGGGGAAAACCTCCAGAGTCAGGCCAACCTCCTGGAACTCCAGCTCGGCCTGGAGCTACTGGTTTGCCCCCTTCCCGGTTCTCAGGACATGCCTTGACACTCGGCTCTTCCCCAGCCGCCGCAGCTCCCCTCGGCCCGGCCAGCCGGGTCCGCCCCCCTGACCGGCGCCCGGAGCAGTTTGGACTTTGTCGTTTTTTTTCTCCAAGACTCATCTCTGCCAACTGCCAAGGACTTCAGCAGGGGCTGCCACCTGCTGTTCCCCGCCAATGGGTGTCCTACCCTGCAACACCGGAGGCTCAGGCAGGGTCTTGAGCAACTGCTGGTAGGTGCTCTCAGGGGGCCCCTCCACACCCCCAGGCCCACATCCAGGGCCTCCCTCCCGGCCCCTGGAGCAGCCAGCACCCCCTCACCGTCAGCACTCTCTCCCCGTTGGGACTGTGAAACTTTTCTGACCGTGCAAGCTTCGTCAAACGGCAAGGGGGCAACCGGCGTTCTGTGCCCGGCCTCCTGGGGTCCTGCCCGGGCACATCGGAGGCTCAGCCTGGGTTTTCAGCCACCACGGGCAGGTGCACTCAGGGGGCCCTCCGCAGCCGCCCATGCACACCTCTGCAGCCAGCACACCGCTGCCAACAGCCCGCTCCCCATCACCAGCCAGCCCCTTCTGCATACATCTGGCGGGGGTGCTTTTTTGACTTCCCCCCTTTTGGCCTATGGGGAAAAGCCAAGGGGAAAACCTCCAGAGTCAGGCCGACCTCCTGGAACTAGAGCTCGGCCTGGAGCCACCGGTTTGTCCCCTTCCCGGTTCTCAGGACCTGCACTGACACTCGGCTCAGCACCGGCAGCTGCAGCCCCCGCCGGCCCGGCCAGCCGGGTCCGCACCCCTGGCCGGCACGCCTGGAGCGTTTGGACTTTGTCATTTTCATGACTTGTCTCCTCAGACATTGTCCGACTGCAAGGGGGGCGGCCGCGGTCCGTGCCCAGCCTCCAGGGGTTGCCCCCGGCCCCTGGAGCAGCCAGCACCCCCTCGCCGTCACCACTCTCTCCCCATTGGGACTTTGAAACTTTTCTGACCGTGCAAGCTTCGTCAAACGGCAAGGGGGCAACCGGCGTTCTGTGCCCGGCCTCCTGGGGTCCTGCCCGGGCACATCGGAGGCTCAGCCTGGGTTTTCAGCCACCACGGGCAGGTGCACTCAGGGGGCCCTCCGCAGCCGCCCATGCACACCTCTGCAGCCAGCACACCGCTGCCAACAGCCCGCTCCCCATCACCAGCCAGCCCCTCTGCATACATCTGCTGGGGGTGCTTTTTTGACTTCCCCCATTGTGGCCAATGGGAAAATGCCAAGGGGAAAACCTCCGGAGTCAGGCCCACCTCCTGGAACTCCATCCCGGCCTGGAGCTACTAGTTTGTCCCCTTTCCGGTTCTCAGGACATGCATTGACACTCGGCTCTTCCCAAGCCGCCGCAGCTCCCGCCGGCCCGTCCAGCCGGGTCCGCACCCCTGGCCGGCGCCTGGAGCGTTTGGACTTTGTCGTTTTTCCTCAAAGACTCATCTCTGCCAACTGCCCTGGGCTTCAGCAGTGGCTGCCGCGGGCTGTGCACGGCCTACTGGGGGGTCCCGCCTGCCCGCGCAGGCAGCTAGGACAGGGCTCTCAGCAAGGGCTTGGAGGCGGTGTCAGGGGGGCCTCCGCAGCACCCCCAAGGTGGCTTCCTACACCTCTCGAACGTTGGGGCCCGGCCGCTCGGAGAGCGGGGTCTGCCCGGGCAGCCAGCCAGCCTGTCGGCCCCGCGGCCTGGACAGGCGGAGTGGGGACACTCGCGCTCGATGACTCTGCTCCCAGGGAGGTGGCAGAGGGGCGGCCGCGGTGCTTTGACTTTGAGCGGTCCCCACTCCTCAGCACATTGAGAAATAGTCACTTTGTCAAGGACCGCACACCGCTCGTTCCCTTATATGCAAAAAAGGTGTTCGTCCTGACGTTTTGCGAGGCCCTAATTTACCGCCGTCGGCGCTATCAGGGGAAACGGGCCCGCTCCTTCCGCCCTCCTGGAACCGTGCCTCGGCCCGGAGCGACCAGGATTACCCTCATACCGGTTCTCACGACATACATCGACACTCGGCTCAGCCCCGGCAGCCGCAGCTCCCGCCGGCCCAGCCAGCCGGGTCCGCCACCCTGGCCGGCACGCCTGGAGCGTTTGGACTTTGTCGTTTTTTCAAAGACTCATCCCTGCCAACGACTTCAGCAGGGGCTGCCACCTGCTGTTCCCCGCCAATGGGTGTCCTGACCTGCAACACCGGAGGGTCATGGGGGGTCTTGAGCAACTACTGGTAGGTGCAGCACCTCGGGGGCCCTCTGCAGCCAGCACACTGCTGCCAACAGCCCGCTCCCCGTCACCCCCCAGCCCCTCTGCATACATCTGCCGGGGGTGCTTTTTTGACTTCCCCCATGTTGGCCTATGGGGAAAAGCCAGGGGGAAAACCTCCAGAGTCAGGCCGACCTCCTGGAACCCTAGCCCGGCCTGGAGCTACTGGTTTGCCCCCTTCCCGGTTCTCAGGACATGCCTTGACACTCGGCTCTTCCCCAGCCGCCGCAGCTCCCGTCGGCCCGGCCAGCCGGGTCCGCCCCCCTGACCGGCGCCTGGAGCAGTTTGGACTTTGTCATTTTTTTCAAAGACTCATCTCTGCCAAGGACTTCAGCAGGGGCTGCCACCTGCTTTTCCCCGCCAATGGGTGTCCTGCCCTGCAACACCGGAGGCTCAGGCAGGGTCTTGAGCAACTGCTGGTAGGTGCTCTCAGGGGGCCCCGCCACACCCCCAGGCCCACCTCCAGGGCCTCCCTCCCGGCCCCTGGAGCAGCCAGCACCCCCCTCACCGTCAGCACTCTCTCCCCGTTGGGACTTTGAAACTTTTCTGACCGTGCAAGCTTCATCAAACGGCAAGGGGGCAACCGGCGTTCTGTGCCCGGCCTCCTGGGGTCCTGCCCGGGCACATCGGAGGCTCAGCCTGGGTTTTCAGCCACCACGGGCAGGTGCACTCGGGGGGCCCTCCGCAGCCGCCCATGCACACCTCTGCAGCCAGCACACCGCTGCCAACAGCCCGCTCCCCATCACCAGCCAGCCCCTCTGCATACATCTGCTGGGGGTGCTTTTTTGACTTCCCCCATTGTGGCCAATGGGAAAATGCCAAGGGGAAAACCTCCGGAGTCAGGCCCACCTCCTGGAACTCCATCCCGGCCTGGAGCTACTAGTTTGTCCCCTTTCCGGTTCTCAGGACATGCATTGACACTCGGCTCTTCCCAAGCCGCCGCAGCTCCCGCCGGCCCGTCCAGCCGGGTCCGCACCCCTGGCCGGCGCCTGGAGCGTTTGGACTTTGTCGTTTTTCCTCAAAGACTCATCTCTGCCAACTGCCCTGGGCTTCAGCAGTGGCTGCCGCGGGCTGTGCACGGCCTACTGGGGGGTCCCGCCTGCCCGCGCAGGCAGCTAGGACAGGGCTCTCAGCAAGGGCTTGGAGGCGGTGTCAGGGGGGCCTCCGCAGCACCCCCAAGGTGGCTTCCTACACCTCTCGAACGTTGGGGCCCGGCCGCTCGGAGAGCGGGGTCTGCCCGGGCAGCCAGCCAGCCTGTCGGCCCCGCGGCCTGGACAGGCGGAGTGGGGACACTCGCGCTCGATGACTCTGCTCCCAGGGAGGTGGCAGAGGGGCGGCCGCGGTGCTTTGACTTTGAGCGGTCCCCACTCCTCAGCACATTGAGAAATAGTCACTTTGTCAAGGACCGCACACCGCTCGTTCCCTTATATGCAAAAAAGGTGTTCGTCCTGACGTTTTGCGAGGCCCTAATTTACCGCCGTCGGCGCTATCAGGGGAAACGGGCCCGCTCCTTCCGCCCTCCTGGAACCGTGCCTCGGCCCGGAGCGACCAGGATTACCCTCATACCGGTTCTCACGACATACATCGACACTCGGCTCAGCCCCGGCAGCCGCAGCTCCCGCCGGCCCAGCCAGCCGGGTCCGCCACCCTGGCCGGCACGCCTGGAGCGTTTGGACTTTGTCGTTTTTTCAAAGACTCATCCCTGCCAACGACTTCAGCAGGGGCTGCCACCTGCTGTTCCCCGCCAATGGGTGTCCTGACCTGCAACACCGGAGGGTCATGGGGGGTCTTGAGCAACTACTGGTAGGTGCAGCACCTCGGGGGCCCTCTGCAGCCAGCACACTGCTGCCAACAGCCCGCTCCCCGTCACCCCCCAGCCCCTCTGCATACATCTGCCGGGGGTGCTTTTTTGACTTCCCCCATGTTGGCCTATGGGGAAAAGCCAGGGGGAAAACCTCCAGAGTCAGGCCGACCTCCTGGAACCCTAGCCCGGCCTGGAGCTACTGGTTTGCCCCCTTCCCGGTTCTCAGGACATGCCTTGACACTCGGCTCTTCCCCAGCCGCCGCAGCTCCCGTCGGCCCGGCCAGCCGGGTCCGCCCCCCTGACCGGCGCCTGGAGCAGTTTGGACTTTGTCATTTTTTTCAAAGACTCATCTCTGCCAAGGACTTCAGCAGGGGCTGCCACCTGCTTTTCCCCGCCAATGGGTGTCCTGCCCTGCAACACCGGAGGCTCAGGCAGGGTCTTGAGCAACTGCTGGTAGGTGCTCTCAGGGGGCCCCGCCACACCCCCAGGCCCACCTCCAGGGCCTCCCTCCCGGCCCCTGGAGCAGCCAGCACCCCCCTCACCGTCAGCACTCTCTCCCCGTTGGGACTTTGAAACTTTTCTGACCGTGCAAGCTTCATCAAACGGCAAGGGGGCAACCGGCGTTCTGTGCCCGGCCTCCTGGGGTCCTGCCCGGGCACATCGGAGGCTCAGCCTGGGTTTTCAGCCACCACGGGCAGGTGCACTCGGGGGGCCCTCCGCAGCCGCCCATGCACACCTCTGCAGCCAGCACACCGCTGCCAACAGCCCGCTCCCCATCACCAGCCAGCCCCTCTGCATACATCTGCCGGGGGTGCTTTTTTGACTTCCCCCATTTTGGCCAATGGGAAAAGCCAGGGGGAAAACCTCCAGAGTCAGGCCGACCTCCTGGAACTCCAGCTCGGCCTGGAGCTACTGGTTTGTCCCCTTCCCGGTTCTCAGGACATGCATCGACACTCGGCTCAGCCCCGGCAGCCGCAGCCCCCGCCAGCCCGGCCAGCCGGGTCCGCCCCCCTGGCCGGCGCCTGGAGCGTTTGGACTTTGTCATTTTCATGACTTGTCTCCTCGAACTTTGTTCGACTGCAAGGGGGTGTGCCCAGCCTCCAGGGGTTGCCCCCGGCCCCTGGAGCAGCCAGCTCCCCCTCGCCCTCAACACTCTCTCTCCGTGGGGACTTTGAAACTTTTTCTGACCGTGCAAGCTTCATCGGACGGCAAGGGGGCAAGCTGTGGTCTGTGCCCGGCCTCCTGGGTTCCTGCCCGGGGCACATCGGAGGCTCAGCCTGGGTTTTCAGCCACCACCGGTAGGTGCGCTTTGGGGGCCCTCCGCAGCCGCCCTGGGCCACCCCTGCAGCCAGCGCACTGCTGCCAACAGCCCGCTCTCCATCACCAGCCAGCCCCGTCCGCGCACATCTGCCGGGGGTGCTTTTTTGAGAAATACTGTCACTTTGTCAAGGACCACACACCGCTCGTTCCCTTATACCCCGACAAGGTGTTCGTGGTGACGTTTTGCGAGGCCTTATTTTACCGCCGTCGGCGCTATCAGGTGAAACAGGCGCGCTCCTTCCGCCCTCCTGGAACCGTGGCTCGGCCCGGAGCGACCAGGATTACCCTCATACCGGTTCTCACCACCTGCGTTGACACTCGGCTCCGCCCCGGCAGCTGCAGCTCCCGCCGCCCCGGCCGGCCGGGTCCGCTCCCCTGGCCGGCACGCCTGGAGCGTTTGGACTTTGTCATTTTCATGACTTGTCTCCTCAAACCTTGTTCGACTGCCAGGGGGGCTGCCGCAGTCCGTGCCCAGCCTCCAGGGGTTGCCCCCGGCCCCTGGAGCTGCCGGCACCCCCCTCACCGTCAGCACTCTCTCCCCGTTGGGACTTTGAAACTTTTCTGACCGTGCAAGCTTCATCAAACGGCAAGGGGGCAGGCTGCGGTCTGTGCCCGGCCTCCTGGGGTCCTGCCCGGGCACATCGGAGGCTCAGCCTGGGTTTTCAGCCACCACTGGCAGGTGCACTCAGGGGGCCCTACGCAGACGCCCATGCACACCTATGCAGCCAGCACACTGCTGCCAACAGACCACTCTCCGTCACCCGCCAGCCCCTCTGCATACATCTGCTGGAGGTGCTTTTTTGACTTCCCCCATTTTGGCCTATGGGGAAAAGCCAGGGGGAAAACCTCCAGAGTCAGGCCGACATCCTGGAACTCCAGCTCGGCCCAGAGCCACCGGTCTGTCCCCTTCCCGGTTCTCAGGACATGCATTGACACTCGGCTCAGCCCCGGCAGCCGCAGCCCCCGCCGGCCCGGCCGGCCGGGTCCGCACCCCTGGCCGGCACGCCTGGAGCGTTTGGACTTTGTCATTTTCATGACTTGTCTCCTCAAACTTTGTTCGACTGCAAGGGGGGCGGCCGCGGTCCGTGCCCAGCCTCCAGGGGCTGCCCCGGGCCCCTGGAGCAGCCAGCGCCCCCTCGCCGTCAACACTCTCTCCCCGTTGGGACTTTGAAACTTTTTCTGACCGTGCAAGCTTCATCAAACGGCAAGGGGGCAGGCTGCGGTCTGTGCCCGGCCTCCTGGGGTCCTGCCCGGGGACATCGGAGGCTCAGGCAGGGTCTTGAGCTACTGCTGGTAGGTGCACTCAGGGGGCCCTCTTCAGCCGCCCAGGGCCACCCCTGCAGCCACCACACAGCTGCCAACAGCCCGCTCTCCATCACCCCCCAGCCCCTCTGCATACATCTGCTGGGGGTGCTTTTTTGCCTCCCCCCGTTTTGGCCTATGGGGAAAAGCCAGGGGGAAAACCTCCAGAGTCAGGCCGACCTCCTGGAACTCCAGCTCGGCCTGGAGCTACTGGTCTGTCCCCTTCCCGGTTCTCAGGAGATGCATCGACACTCGGCTCAGCCCCGGCAGCCGCAGCACCCGCCGGCCAGGCCAGCCGGGTCCGCCCCCCTGGCCGGCGCCTGGAGCAGTTTGGACTTTGTCATTTTCATGACTTGTCTCCTCAAACTTTGTTCTACTGCAAGGGGGGCTGCCGCGGTCCGTGCCCAGCCTCCAGGGGTTCCCCCCCCCGGCCCCTGGAGCAGCCAGCACCCCCTCGCCGTCAACACTCTCTCCCCGTCGGGACTTTGAAACTTTTCTGACCGTGCAAGCTTCATCAAACGGCAAGGGGGCAGGCTGCGGTCTGTGCCCGGCCTCCTGGGGTCCTGCCCGGGGATATCGGAGGCTCAGGCAGGGTCTTCAGCAACTGCTGGTAGGTGCTCTCAGGGGGCCCCTCCACACCCCCAGGCCCACCTCCAGGGCTTCCCTCCCGGCCCCTGGAGCAGCCAGCACCCCCTCACCGTCAGCACTCTCTCCCCGTTGGGACTTTGAAACTTTTCTGACCGTGCAAGCTTCATCAAACGGCAATGGGGGGGGCAACCGGCGGTCTGTGCCCGGCCTCCTGGGGTCCTGCCCGGGGACATCGGAGGCTCAGCCAGGGTGTTGAGCAACTACTGGTAGGTGCTCTCAGGGGGCCCTCCGCAGCCGCCCCGGGCCACCCCTGCAGCCGGCACACCGCTGCCAACAGCCCGCTCTCCGTCACCAGCCAGCCCCGTCCGCGCACATCTGCCGGGGGTGCTTTTTTTGAGACACACTGTCACTTTGTCAAAGACCGCACACCGCTCGTTCCCTTATACCCCGACAAGGTGTTCGTGCTGACGTTTTGCGAGGCCTTATTTTACCGCCGTCGGCGCTATCAGGGGAAACAGGCCCGCTCCTTCCGCCCTCCTGGAACCGTGCCTCGGCCCGGAGCGGCCAGGTTTACCCTCATGCCGGTTCTCGTGACATGCATCGACACTCGGCTCAACCCCGTCAGCCGCAGCTCCCGCCGGCCCGGCCAGCCGGGTCCGCCCCCCCTGGCCGGCGCCTGGAGCAGTTTGGACTTTGTCATTTTCATGACTTGTCTCCTCAAACTTTGTTCGACTGCAAGGGGGGCTGCCGCAGTCTGTGCCCAGCCTCCAGGGGTTGCCACCGGAGCAGCCAGCACCCCCTCGGCGTCAACACTCTCTCCCCGTTGGGACTTTGAAACTTTTCTGACCGTGCAAGCTTCATCAAACGGCAAGGGGGGCAGGCTGCGGTCTGTGCCCGGCCTGCTGGGGTCCTGCCCGGGGACATCGGAGGCTCAGCCAGGGTTTTGAGCCACCGCTGGCAGGTGCACTCAGGGGGCCCTCCGCAGCCGCCCAGGCACACCTCTTCAGCCAGCACACTGCTGCCAAACACCCGCTCCCCATCACCCCCCAGCCCCTCTGCATACATCTGCTGGGGGTGCTTTTTTGACTTCCCCCATTTTGGCCTATGGGGAAAAGCCAGGGGGAAAACCTCCAGAGTCAGGCCGACCTTCTGGAACTCGAGCTCGGCCTGGAGCCGCCGGTTTGTCCCCTTCCCGGTTCTCAGGACCTGCATTGACACTCGGCTCAGCCCCGGCAGCCGCAGCCCCCGCCGGCCCAGCCAGCCGGGTCCGCCCCCCTGGCCGGCGCCTGGAGCGTTTGGACTTTGTCATTTTCATGGCTTGTCTCCTCAAACTTTGTCCGACTGCAAGGGGGGCTGCCGCAGTCCGTGCCCAGCCTCCAGGGGTTGTCCCCGGCCCCTGGAGCAGCCAGCACCCCCTCGCCGTCAACGCTCTCTCCCCGTTGGGACTTTGAAACTTTTCTGACCGTGCAAGCTTCGTCAAACGGCAATGGGGCAAGCGGCGGGCTCTGCCCGGCCTCCTGGGGTCCTGCCCGGGGACATCGGAGGCTCAGCCAGGGTGTTGAGCCACCGCTGGCAGGTGCACTCAGGGGGCCCTCCGCAGCCGCCCAGGCCCACCCCTGCAGCCAGCACACGGCTGCCAACAGCCCGCTCTCCGTCACCCCCCAGCCCCTCCTGCATACATCTGCTGGGGGTGCTTTTTTGGCTCCCCCCGTTTTGGCCTATGGGGAAAAGCCAGGGGGAAAACCTCCAGAGTCAGGCCGACCCCCCGGAACTCCAACCCGGCCTGGAGCCACCGGTTTGTCCCCTTCCCGGTTCTCAGGACATGCATTGACACTCGGCTCAGCCCCGGCAGCCGCAGCCCCCGCCGGCCCGGCCAGCCGGGTCCGCCACCCTGCCCGGCGCCTGGAGCGTTTGGACTTTGTCGTTTTTTCTCCAAGACTCGCCTCTGGCACATGCCATGGACCTCAGCGGGGGCTGCTCCCCGCCTCCTGGGTGTCCTGCCCGGGCACATCGGAGGCTCAGCCTGGGTCTTGGGCCCCTTCTGGTAGGTGCACTTTGGGGGCCCTCCGCAGCCGCCCAGGCCCACCTCCTGCAGCCACCACACAGCTGCCAACTGCCCGCTCTCCGTCACCCGCCAGCCCCTCTGCATACATCTGCTGGGGGTGCTTTTTTGACTTCCCCCATTGTGGCCAATGGGACAATGCCAAGGGGAAAACCTCCAGAGTCCTGCCGACCTCCTGGAACTCCAACCCGGCCTGGAGCCACCGGTTTGTCCCCTTCCCGGTTCTCAGGACCTGCATTGACACTCGGCTCAGCCCCGGCCGCCGCAGCTCCCGCCGGCCCCGGCCAGCCGGGTCCGCACCCCAGGCCGGCGCCTGGAGCGTTTGGACTTTGTCATTTTCATGACTTGTCTCCTCAAACTTTGTTCGACTGCAAGGGGGGCTGCCGCAGTCCGTGCCCAGCCTCCAGGGGTTGCCCCCGGCCCCTGGAGCAGCCAGCACCTCCTCGCCGTCAACACTCTCCCCCCGTGGGGACTTTGAAACTTTTCTGACCGTGCAAGCTTCGTCAAACGGCAAGGGGGCAAGCGGCGGGCTCTGCCCGGCCTCCTGGGGTCCTGCCCGGGGACATCGGAGGCTCAGCGGGGGTTTTCAGCCACCACTGGTAGGTGCGCTTTGGGGGCCCTCCGCAGCCGCCCCGGGCCACCCCTGCAGCCAGCACACTGCTGCCAACAGCCCGCCGCTCTCCCACACCAGCCAGCCCCGTCTGCACACATCTGCCGGGGGTGCTTTTTTGAGAAACACTGTCACTTTGTCAAAGACCGCACACCGCTCGTTCCCTTATACCCCGACAAGGTGTTCGTGCTGACGTTTTGCGAGGCCTTATTTTACCGCCGTCGGCGCTATCAGGGGAAGCGGGCCCGCTCCTTCCGCCCTCCTGGAACCGTGCCTCGGCCCGGAGCGGCCAGGTTTACCCTCATACCGGTTCTCGTGACCTGCATTGACACTCGGCTCTTCCCCGGCCGCCGCAGCTCCCGCCGGTCCGACCAGCTGGGTCCGCCCCCCTGGACGGCACGCCTGGAGCGTTTGGACTTTGTCATTTTCATGACTCGTCTCCTCAAACTTTGTTCGACTGCAAGGGGGGCTGCCGCAGTCCGGGCCCAGCCTCCAGCGGTTGCCCCCGGCCGCTGGAGCTGCCAGCACCCCCTCGCCGTCAACACTCTCTCCCCGTTGGGACTTTGAAACTTTTCTGACCGTGCAAGCTTCGTCAAACGGCAATGGGGGGCAACCGGCGTTCTGTGCCCGGCCTCCTGGGGTCCTGCCCAGGCACATCGGAGGCTCAGCCTGGGTTTTCAGCCACCACGGGCAGGTGCACTCAGGGGGCCCACCGCAGCCGCCCAGGCCCACCCCTGCAGCCACCACGCAGCTGCCAACAGCCCGCTCTCCGTCACCCCCCAGCCCCTTCTGCATACATCTGCCGGGGGTGCTTTTTTGACTTCCCCCCTTTTGGCCTATGGGGAAAAGCCAGGGGGAAAACCTCCAGAGTCAGGCCGACCTTCTGGAACTCCAGCTCGGACTGGAGCCACCGGTTTGTCCCCTTCCCGGTTCTCAGGAGATGCATCGACACTCGGCTCAGCCCCGGCAGCCGCAGCACCCGCCGGCCAGGCCAGCCACGTCCGCCCCCCTGGCCGGCGCCTGGAGCGTTTGGACTTTGTCGTTTTTTTCCCCAAGACTCGCCTCTGCCAACTGCCAAGGACTTCAGCAGGGGCTGCCACGGCTGTTCCCCGCCTCCTGGGGTTCATGCCCGGGCACATCGGAGGCTCAGGCAGGGTCTTGAGCAACTACTGTTGGGTGCTCTCAGGGGGGCCCCTCCACACCCCCAGGCCGACCTCCAGGGGCTGCCCCCGGACCCTGGAGCAGCCTGCACCCCCCTCGCCGTCAACACTCTCCCCCCGTTGGGACTTTGAAACTTTTCTGACCGTGCGAGCTTCATCGGACGGGAAGGGGGCGACCTGCGGGCTCTGCCCGGCCTCCCGGGGTCCCTGCCCGGGCCCCGTGGGAGGTACAGGCAGGGTTTCTCACCTACTACCCGTAGGCACTCTCAGGGGGCCCTCCGCGCCCTCAGGCCGCCCTCCCCGGGCTTCCCCCGGGTCCGCGGAGCAGCCCGCCACCCCTCGCCGCACTGTCTCTCGCCCCCCGTCGGGACTTTGAAACTTTTCCCCCCCGTGCAAACCTCACCGGGGGGCAGAGGGAGAGACCTGCGGGCCGTGCCCGGCCTCCCGGGACTCCCTCCGGGCAGCGCGGGCGGCTCGGACGGGGTTTTCAGCGAGTGCTGGGGGGGGTGTCTTCGGGGGCCCCCCGCGGGCCCCCCGGGGCACCTGCGCGGGGTGGCCCCTGCTGCCAGGCACCCACTCCCCATCGACCATCCAGCCCCCCTACATACATCTGGCGGGGGTGCTTTTTTGAGTTCCCCCATTTTGGCAACTTGGCACCTCCTATGGGGAAACCGGCAAAATCATGCCGACCTCCTGGAACTCCGGCTCGGCCTGGAGCCGCCGGTTTGTCCCCTTCCCGGTTCTCAGGCATTTTCGGACTTTGTCATTTTTTCAGCACTCTGTCAATGCGGCCAGCGGGAGCTGCCGCGGTCTGTGCCCAGGCACCAGGCACTAAAAACGGACACAGTCGGAGGGTCAGGGGGTGTCTCGGCCAGATACTGAAAAACACTCAGGGGGTGCCCAGGCACCAGGCGCTCCAAACGGACACAGTCGGAGGGTCAGGGGGTGTCTCGGCCAGATACTGGAAAACACTCAGGGGCGCCCGGAGGCTGCACAGGGCCACCCCAGGCCGCTCCCCCGGGCACCCGGGCGGCCATATTGGCGGCTGAGACCCCCTCTTCAGCGAACGCCAGGGGGCGCTCAGGGGCACACGGGGGCTGCTCCACTCGCCCCAGGGCGGCCCCCGCGGGTACCCGGGCGGCCATATTGGCGGCTGGGACCCCCTCTTGAGCAAACGCCAGGGGGGCGCTCAGGGACGCACGGGGGCTGCTCCACTCGCCCCAGGCCGGCCTCCCTGGGTACCCGGGCGGGCACATTAGCGGCTGAGACCCCCTCTCCACCAGAGACCGGGGGGCGCTCGGGGACACACGGGGGCTGCTCCACTCGCCCCAGGCCGGACTCCCTGAGGCGGGCACATTAGCGGCTGAGACCCCCTCTCCACCAGAGACCGGGGGGCGCTCGGGGACACACGGGGGCTGCTCCACTCGCCCCAGGCCGGACTCCCTGAGGCGGGCACATTAGCGGCTGAGACCCCCTCTCCACCAGAGACCGGGGGGCGCTCGGGGACACACGGGGGCTGCTCCACTCGCCCCAGGCCGGCCTCCCTGAGGCGGGCACATTAGCAGCTGAGACCCCCTCTCCACCAATGACCGGGGGACGCTCAGGGACACACGGGGGCTGCTCCACTCGCCCCAGGCCGGCCTCCCTGGGTACCCAGGCGGGCACATTAGCGGCTGAGACCCCCTCTCCACCAGAGACCGGGGGGCGCTCGGGGACACACGGGGGCTGCTCCACTCGCCCCAGGCCGGACTCCCTGAGGCGGGCACATTAGCGGCTGAGACCCCCTCTCCACCAGAGACCGGGGGGCGCTCGGGGACACACGGGGGCTGCTCCACTCGCCCCAGGCCGGCCTCCCTGAGGCGGGCACATTAGCAGCTGAGACCCCCTCTCCACCAATGACCGGGGGACGCTCAGGGACACACGGGGGCTGCTCCACTCGCCCCAGGCCGGACTCCCTGAGGCGGGCACATTAGCGGCTGAGACCCCCTCTCCACCAAAGACCGGGGGGCACTCGGGGATACACGGGGGCTGCTCCACTCGCCCCAGGCCGGACTCCCTGAGGCGGGCACATTAGCGGCTGAGACCCCCTCTCCACCAAAGACCGGGGGACACTCAGGGACACACGGGGGCTGCTCCACTCGCCCCAGGCCGGCCTCCCTAGGTACCCGGGCGGGCACATTAGCGGCTGAGACCCCCTCTCCACCAAAGACCGGGGGGCGCTCAGGGACACACGGGGGCTGCTCCACTCGCACCAGGCCGGCCTCCCTGAGGCGGGCACATTAGCGGCTGAGACCCCCTCTTCAGCAAACGTCAGGGGACACTCAGGGACACGCGGGGGCTGCTCCACTCGCCCCAGGCCGGCCTCCCTGAGGCGGGCACATTAGCGGCTGAGACCCCCTCTCGACCAAAGACCGGGGGACGCTCAGGGACACACGGGGGCTGCTCCACTCGCCCCAGGCCGGCCTCCCTGAGGCGGGCACATTAGCGGCTGAGGCCCCCTCTCCACCAAAGACCGGGGGACGCTCAGGGACACACGGGGGCTGCTCCACTCGCCCCAGGCCGGCCTCCCTGAGGCGGGCACATTAGCGGCTGAGACCCCCTCTCGACCAAAGACCGGGGGACGCTCAGGGACACACGGGGGCTGCTCCACTCGCCCCAGGCCGGCCTCCCTGAGGCGGGCACATTAGCGGCTGAGGCCCCCTCTCCACCAAAGACCGGGGGACACACAGGGACACACGGGGGCTGCTCCACTCGCCCCAGGCCGGCCTCCCTGAGGCGGGCACATTAGCGGCTGAGGCCCCCTCTCCACCAGAGACCGGGGGACGCTCAGGGACACACGGGGGCTGCTCCACTCGCCCCAGGCCGGCCTCCCTGAGGCGGGCACATTAGCGGCTGAGACCCCCTCTCCACCAAAGACCGGGGGACGCTCAGGGACACACGGGGGCTGCTCCACTCGCCCCAGGCCGGACTCCCTGAGGCGGGCACATTAGCGGCTGAGACCCCCTCTCCACCAAAGACCGGGGGGGCACTCGGGGACACACGGGGGCTGCTCCACTCGCCCCAGGCCGGACTCCCTGAGGCGGGCACATTAGCGGCTGAGACCCCCTCTCCACCAGAGACCGGGGGGCGCTCGGGGACACACGGGGGCTGCTCCACTCGCCCCAGGCCGGCCTCCCTAGGTACCCAGGCGGGCACATTAGCGGCTGAGACCCCCTCTTCAGCAAACGCCAGGGGACACTCAGGGACACACGGGGGCTGCTCCACTCGCCCCAGGCCGGCCTCCCTAGGTACCCGGGCGGGCACACTAGCGGCTGAGACCCCCTCTCGACCAAAGACCGGGGGACGCTCAGGGACACACGGGGGCTGCTCCACTCGCCCCAGGCCGGCCTGCCTAGGTACCCGGGCGGGCACATTAGCGGCTGAGACCCCCTCTCGACCAAAGACCGGGGGACGCTCAGGGACACACGGGGGCCGCTCCACTCACCCCCAGGCCGACCTCCAGGGCCTCCCTCCCGGCCCCTGGAGCAGCCAGCGCCCCCTCGCCGTCAACACTCTCTCCCCCGTTGGGACTTTGAAACTTTTTCTGACCGTGCGAGCTTCATCGGACGGCAAAGGGGGCAAGCTGCGGTCCGTGCCCGGCCTGCTGGGGTCCTGCCCGGGGACATCGGAGGCTCAGCCAGGGTCTTGAGCCACCGCTGGCAGGTGCACTTTGGGGGCCCTCCGCAGCCGCCCCGGGCCACCCCTTGCAGCCAGCACACTGCTGCCAACAGCCCGCCGCTCTCCGTCACCAGCCAGCCCCGTCTGCACGCATCTGCCGGGGGTGCTTTTTTTGGAGAAATACTGTCACTTTGTCAAAGACCGCACACCGCTCGTTCCCTTATACCCCGACAAGGTGTTCGTGCTGACGTTTTGCGAGGCCTTATTTTACCGTCGTCGGCGCTATCAGGGGAAACGGGCCCGCTCCTTCCGCCCTCCTGGAACCCTGGCTCGGCCCGGAGCGACCAGGATTACCCTCATACCGGTTCTCACCACCTGCATCGACACGCGGCTCTGCCCCGGCCGCCGCAGCTCTCGCCGGCCCGGCCGGGTCCGCACCCCTGGCCGGCACGCCTGGAGCGTTTGGACTTTGTCGTTTTTTTTCTCCAAGAGTCGCCTCTGGCACATGCCATGGACTTCAGCGGGGGCTGCTCCCCGCCCCCTGGGTGTCCTGCCCGGGCACATCGGAGGCTCAGCCTGGGTCTTCAGCCCCTACTGGTAGGTGCGCTTTGGGGGCCCTCCGCAGCCGCCCGGGGCCCATCCCTGCAGCCAGCACACGGCTGCCAGCAGCCACCACACAGCTGCCAACAGCCACCACACAGCTGCCAACAGCCCGCTCTCCGTCACCCCCCAGCCCCTCCTGCA
>NW_027102267.1:65000-92500 GCF_035609145.1 Eleutherodactylus coqui
AGAAAGGTTGAGCTGCATACGGATCTAAGCCGTTGCCCAAACTAACTCTGGCCCGTGTGACACAGCCGCGCGCGCGCTTTCCTACGACACTCGACCGCCGGGCTCCCTCGGCCTGGGAGGCACTCTCGGGGCGGGGGGCACCGCAGCCCCCCAAGGTGGCTTCGTACACCTCTTGAACGTGGCGCCCGGCCGCTCGGAGAGCGGGGTCTACCCGGGCAGACAGCCTGTTGGCCCCGCGGCCTGGACAGGCGGAGCGGGGACACTTGCGCTCGGGGGCTCTGCTCCAAGGAGCGAGAGCGGCCACTCTGCTCGGCCCGGAGAGTGGGGTGCGGGGCGCCGTCGCATCGCTGGAGCCAGGGGCGTCGTGCCGTGCGCGCACGCCTAGCCGCCGCCAGAACAGGCCGGAAAGGTTGAGCTGCATACGGATCTAAGCCGTTGCCCAAACTAACTCTGGCCCGTGTGACCGACACAGCCGCGCACGCGCTTTCCTACGACACTCGACCGCCGGGCTCCCTCGGCCTGGGAGGCACTCTCGGGGCGGGGGGCACCGCAGCCCCCCCAAGGTGGCTTCCGTACACCTCTTGAACGTTGGGGCCCGGCCGCTCGGAGAGCGGGGTCTACCCGGGCAGACAGCCTGTCGGCCCCGCGGCCTGGACAGGCGGAGCGGGGACTCTTGCGCTCGGGGGCTCTGCTCCAAGGAGCGAGAGCGGCCGCTCTGCACGGCCCGGAGAGCGGGGTGCGGGGCGCCGTCGCCTCGCTGGAACCAGGGGCGTCGTGACGTTCGCGCGCGCCTAGCCGCCGCCAGAACAGGCCGGAAAGGTTGAGCTGCATACGGATCTAAGCCGTTGCCCAAACTAACTCTGGCCCGTGTGACCGACACAGCCGCGCACGCGCTTTCCTACGACACTCGACCGCCAGGCTCCCCTCGGCCTGGGAGGCACTCTCGGGGCGGGGGGCACCGCAGCCCCCCAAGGTGGCTTCGTACACCTCTTGAACGTGGCGCCCGGCCGCTCGGAGAGCGGGGTCTACCCGGGCAGACAGCCTGTCGGCCCCGCGGCCTGGACAGGCGGAGCGGGGACACTTGCACTCGGGGGCTCTGCTCCAAGGAGCGAGAGCGGCCACTCTGCTCGGCCCGGAGAGTGGGGTGCGGGGCGCCGTCGCATCGCTGGAGCCAGGGGCGTCGTGCCGTGCGCGCACGCCTAGCCGCCGCCAGAACAGGCCGGAAAGGATGAGCTTCATACGGATCTAAGCCGTTGCCCAAACTACCTCTGGCCCCTGTGACCGACACAGCCGTGGCACGCGCTTTCCTACGACACTCGACCGCCGGGCTCCCTCGGCCTGGGAGGCACTCTCGGGGAGGGGGGCACCGCAGCCCCCCCAAGGTGGCTTCCGTACACCTCTTGAACGTTGGGGCCCGGCCGCTCGGAGAGCGGGGTCTACCCGGGCAGACAGCCCGTCGGCCCCGCGGCCTGGACAGGCGGAGCGGGGACAAGCCAAGGCTACCGGCGGGCGGGATCGACCGGGTAGCCGCCGTGGGGAACACAACTTGGACGTCTCGCGCCGTCGCGGACCACCGTCCTCCGTCTCTCTCTCCCTCTCTCGGAAGGGAGGCCGCCCGAGGCGCACGGGCCTCGGACGGCCAGGGGTGGAAGGGCTCCACCCCAAGGTGGCTTCCGTACACCTCTTGAACGTTGGGGCCCGGCCGCTCGGTGAGAGCAGGGTCTACCCGGGCAAACAGCCCGTCGGCCCCGCGGCCTGGACAGGCGGAGCGGGGGCAAGCCAAGGCTACCGGCGGGCGGGATCGACCGGGTAGCCGCCGTGGGGAACACAACTTGGACGTCTCGCGCCGTCGCGGACCACCGTCCTCCGTCTCTCTCTCCCTCTCTCGGAAGGGAGGCCGCCCGAGGCGCACGGGCCTCGGACGGCCAGGGGTGGAAGGGCTCCACCCCAAGGTGGCTTCCGTACACCTCTTGAACGTTGGGGCCCGGCCGCTCGGTGAGAGCAGGGTCTACCCGGGCAAACAGCCTGTCGGCCACGCGGCCTGGACAGGCGGAGTGGGGGCAAGCCAAGGCTACCGGCGGGCGGGATCGACCGGGTAGCCGCCGTGGGGAACACAACTTGGACGTCTCGCGCCGTCGCGGACCACCGTCCTCCGTCTCTCTCTCCCTCTCTCGGAAGGGAGGCCGCCCGAGGCGCACGGGCCTCGGACGGCCAGGGGTGGAAGGGCTCCACCCCAAGGTGGCTTCCGTACACCTCTTGAACGTTGGGGCCCGGCCGCTCGGTGAGAGCGGGGTCTACCCGGGAAGACAGCCCGTCGGCCCCGCGGCCTGGACAGGCGGAGCGGGGACAAGCCAAGGCTACCGGCGGGCGGGATCGACCGGGTAGCCGCCGTGGGGAACACAACTTGGACGTCTCGCGCCGTCGCGGACCACCGTCCTCCGTCTCTCTCTCCCTCTCTCGGAAGGGAGGCCGCCCGAGGCGCACGGGCCTCGGACGGCCAGGGGTGGAAGGGCTCCACCCCAAGGTGGCTTCCGTACACCTCTTGAACGTTGGGGCCCGGCCGCTCGGTGAGAGCGGGGTCTACCCGGGCAAACAGCCCGTCGGCCACGCGGCCTGGACAGGCGGAGCGGGGGCAAGCCAAGGCTACCGGCGGGCGGGATCGACCGGGTAGCCGCCGTGGGGAACACAACTTGGACGTCTCGCGCCGTCGCGGACCACCGTCCTCCGTCTCTCTCTCCCTCTCTCGGAAGGGAGGCCGCCCGAGGCGCACGGGCCTCGGACGGCCAGGGGTGGAAGGGCTCCACCCCAAGGTGGCTTCCGTACACCTCTTGAACGTTGGGGCCCGGCCGCTCGGTGAGAGCGGGGTCTACCCGGGCAAACAGCCTGTCGGCCACGCGGCCTGGACAGGCGGAGTGGGGGCAAGCCAAGGCTACCGGCGGGCGGGATCGACCGGGTAGCCGCCGTGGGGAACACAACTTGGACGTCTCGCGCCGTCGCGGACCACCGTCCTCCGTCTCTCTCTCCCTCTCTCGGAAGGGAGGCCGCCCGAGGCGCACGGGCCTCGGACGGCCAGGGGTGGAAGGGCTCCACCCCAAGGTGGCTTCCGTACACCTCTTGAACGTTGGGGCCCGGCCGCTCGGTGAGAGCAGGGTCTACCCGGGCAAACAGCCTGTCGGCCACGCGGCCTGGACAGGCGGAGTGGGGGCAAGCCAAGGCTACCGGCGGGCGGGATCGACCGGGTAGCCGCCGTGGGGAACACAACTTGGACGTCTCGCGCCGTCGCGGACCACCGTCCTCCGTCTCTCTCTCCCTCTCTCGGAAGGGAGGCCGCCCGAGGCGCACGGGCCTCGGACGGCCAGGGGTGGAAGGGCTCCACCCCAAGGTGGCTTCCGTACACCTCTTGAACGTTGGGGCCCGGCCGCTCGGTGAGAGCGGGGTCTACCCGGGAAGACAGCCCGTCGGCCCCGCGGCCTGGACAGGCGGAGCGGGGACAAGCCAAGGCTACCGGCGGGCGGGATCGACCGGGTAGCCGCCGTGGGGAACACAACTTGGACGTCTCGCGCCGTCGCGGACCACCGTCCTCCGTCTCTCTCTCCCTCTCTCGGAAGGGAGGCCGCCCGAGGCGCACGGGCCTCGGACGGCCAGGGGTGGAAGGGCTCCACCCCAAGGTGGCTTCCGTACACCTCTTGAACGTTGGGGCCCGGCCGCTCGGTGAGAGCGGGGTCTACCCGGGCAAACAGCCCGTCGGCCACGCGGCCTGGACAGGCGGAGCGGGGGCAAGCCAAGGCTACCGGCGGGCGGGATCGACCGGGTAGCCGCCGTGGGGAACACAACTTGGACGTCTCGCGCCGTCGCGGACCACCGTCCTCCGTCTCTCTCTCCCTCTCTCGGAAGGGAGGCCGCCCGAGGCGCACGGGCCTCGGACGGCCAGGGGTGGAAGGGCTCCACCCCAAGGTGGCTTCCGTACACCTCTTGAACGTTGGGGCCCGGCCGCTCGGTGAGAGCAGGGTCTACCCGGGCAAACAGCCTGTCGGCCACGCGGCCTGGACAGGCGGAGTGGGGGCAAGCCAAGGCTACCGGCGGGCGGGATCGACCGGGTAGCCGCCGTGGGGAACACAACTTGGACGTCTCGCGCCGTCGCGGACCACCGTCCTCCGTCTCTCTCTCCCTCTCTCGGAAGGGAGGCCGCCCGAGGCGCACGGGCCTCGGACGGCCAGGGGTGGAAGGGATCCACCCCCCGCGGGAAGGGGACGCGCGGCGGCACCCGGACGCGGGAGCGTTGACCCGGGGGTCTTTACTCCGCCGAGGCGTAGCCCGGAGAAGGAGCGAGACCGGCCGGCGGGGGTGGAACACCCCCTCATGCCTCGCTCCTTCTGGGGATAAAGCGCGTCGTCCGCAGGCCGCCGTCCCCTATCCCCGCCCTGGACCGCCCGCATCGGCCGGAGCCCGAGGGGACAGGCGGGGGTCCTTCGCTTTCGGGAAAACCGTCACCAAACGTGGGGCCCGTGGCCCCGCTCTCGGCCGCCCTGAGGCGGGAGAGCCCGGATCGTTCTCTCTCTCGGCGTCGGCCCCACCGACGCCGTCGCACGGTGGCCTGGGAAAGGGCTGCACCCCCTGCGCCACGCTTCTCCCCCGGAGTACTCCCCCCGCAGGGGGCTCCGCGGGGTGTCCCGACGCGCAGAGTCGCTCGCCTTCTTCCGCGGGGGACGGGAGGGACGCCCACGCGCGTCCCTTCCCCATCCTCGAGAGCCGTACGCGCCGAGGGTGAACCCGCTCGCCGGGGCGCCGGGGAGCAGGGCCCTTGTGGTCCTTCCCCGGACATGGGCGCGGCGAGGGTCCCCCGGCCGCGACGGCTCTCCCGTTGACCCACTCTCTCGCCTTGGGTGGTGGTGATGGAGGCGGCTGCCTACGCCTCAGCCCGGCATCTCGGAGGGGGGTCGCCCGGGCAGCCAGCCAGCCAGCCTGTTGGCCCCGCGGCCTGCACAGGCGGAGTGGGGACACTTGCGCTCTATGACTCTGCTCCCAGGGAGGTGGCAGAGGGGCGGCCGCGGTGCTTTGACTTTGAGCGGTCCCCACTCCAGCACTCTGAGAAATAGTCACTTTGTCAAAGACCGCACACCGCTCGTTCCCTTATATGCAAAAAAGGTGTTCGTCCTGACGTTTTGCGAGCCCTTATTTTACCGTCGTCGGCGCTATCAGGGGAAACAGGCCCGCTCCTTCCGCCTTCATGGAACCGTAGCTCGGCCCCGAGGGCCCAGGATTACCCTCATACCGGTTCTCACGACATGCGTCGACACTCGGCTCGGCCCCGGCAGCCGCAGCTCCCGCCGGCCCGGCCAGCCGGGTCCGCACCCCTGGCCGGCGCCTGGAGCGTCTGGACTTTGTCGTTTTCTCTCCAAGACTCGTCTCTGCCAACTGCCGTGGACTTCGGCGGGGGCTGCCGCGGGCTGTGCCCGGCCTCTTGGGGGTCCCGCCTGCCCGCGCAGGCAGCTAGGACAGGGTTATCAGCGCTCTCAGGGGGGCCTCCGCAGACCCCCCACAGGTGGCTTCGTACACCTCTTGAACGTGGCGCCCGGCCGCTCGGTGAGAGCGGGGTCTTCCCAGGCAAGCCGCCTGTGGGCCCCGCGGCCTGGACAGGCGGAGCGGAGACAAGCCCAGGCTACCGGTAGGATCGACCGGCTGGCAGTCGTGGTGGAGCAACGGGGACGCCTCGCGCCGCCGCGGGCCGCCGTCCTCCGTCTCTCTCCCACTCTCGGAGGCAGGCCGCCCGAGGCCAACGGGCCTCGGACGGCGTGGGGTGGAAGGGCTCCACCCCAGGGGAAGAAAACACGCCCGCGCGCGTTTGCACAGTCTGCCCCGGCCCGGCATCTCGGAGGGGGGTCGCCCGGGCAGCCAGCCAGCCTGTCGGCCCCGCGGCCTGCACAGGCGGAGTGGGGACCCTCGCGCTCGATGACTCTGCTCCCAGGGAGGTGGCAGAGGGGCGGCCGCGGTGCTTTGACTTTGAGCGGTCCCCACTCCGCACATTGAGAAATAGTCACTTTGTCAAAGACCGCACACCGCTCGTTCCCTTATATGCAAAAAAGGTGTTCGTCCTGACGTTTTGCGAGGCCCTAATTTACCGCCGTCGGCGCTATCAGGGGAAACGGGCCCGCTCCTTCCGCCCTCCTGGAACCGTGCCTCGGCCCGGAGCGACCAGGATTACCCTCATACCGGTTCTCACGACATGCATTGACACTCGGCTCAGCCCCGGCAGCCGCAGCTCCCGCCGGCCCGGCCAGCCGGGTCCGCCCCCCGTGGCCGGCGCCTGGAGCGTTTGGACTTTGTCGTTTTTTCAAAGACTCATCTCTGCCAACTGCCCTGGGCTTCAGCAGTGGCTGCCGCGGGCTGTGCACGGCCTCCTGGGGGAGTCCCGCCTGCCCGCGCAGGCAGCTAGGACAGGGTTATCAGCGCTCTCAGGGGGGCCTCCGCAGACCCCCCACAGGTGGCTTCGTACACCTCTTGAACGTGGCGCCCGGCCGCTCGGAGAGCGGGGTCTACCCGGGCAGCCAGCCGGCCTGTCGGCCCCGCGGCCTGGACAGGCGGAGTGGGGACACTCGCGCTCGATGACTCTGCTCCCAGGGAGGTGGCAGAGGGGCGGCCGCGGTGCTTTGACTTTGAGCGGCCCCCACTCCCTTCCCAGCACTCTGAGAAATAGTCACTTTGTCAAAGACCGCACACCGCTCGTTCCCTTATATGCAAAAAAGGTGTTCGTCCTGACGTTTTGCGAGGCCTTAATTTACCGCCGTCGGCGCTATCAGGGGGAACAGGCCCGCTCCTTCCGCCTTCCTGGAACCGTGCCTCGGCCCCGAGGGCCCAGGATTACCCTCATACCGGTTCTCACGACAAGCATCGACACTCGGCTCAGCCCCAGCCGCCGCAGCTCCCGCCGGCCCGGCCAGCCGGGTCCGCCCTCCGTGGCCGGCGCCTGGAGCGTTTGGACTTTGTCGTTTTTCTCAAAGACTCATCTCTGCCAACTGCCGTGGGATTCAGCAGGGGCTGCCACGGCTGTTCCCCGCCTCCTGGGTGTCCTGCCCTGCAACACCGGAGGGTCAGGGGGGGTCTTGAGCAACTACTGGTAGGTGCAGCACCTCGGGGGCCCTCTGCAGCCAGCACACTGCTGCCAACAGCCCGCTCCCCATCACCAGCCAGCCCCTTCTGCATACATCTGGCGGGGGTGCTTTTTTGACTTCCCCCATTTTGGCCTATGGGGAAAAGCCAGGGGGAAAACCTCCAGAGTCAGGCCAACCTCCTGGAACTCCAGCTCGGCCTGGAGCTACTGGTTTGCCCCCTTCCCGGTTCTCAGGACATGCCTTGACACTCGGCTCTTCCCCAGCCGCCGCAGCTCCCCTCGGCCCGGCCAGCCGGGTCCGCCCCCCTGACCGGCGCCCGGAGCAGTTTGGACTTTGTCGTTTTTTTTCTCCAAGACTCATCTCTGCCAACTGCCAAGGACTTCAGCAGGGGCTGCCACCTGCTGTTCCCCGCCAATGGGTGTCCTACCCTGCAACACCGGAGGCTCAGGCAGGGTCTTGAGCAACTGCTGGTAGGTGCTCTCAGGGGGCCCCTCCACACCCCCAGGCCCACATCCAGGGCCTCCCTCCCGGCCCCTGGAGCAGCCAGCACCCCCTCACCGTCAGCACTCTCTCCCCGTTGGGACTGTGAAACTTTTCTGACCGTGCAAGCTTCGTCAAACGGCAAGGGGGCAACCGGCGTTCTGTGCCCGGCCTCCTGGGGTCCTGCCCGGGCACATCGGAGGCTCAGCCTGGGTTTTCAGCCACCACGGGCAGGTGCACTCAGGGGGCCCTCCGCAGCCGCCCATGCACACCTCTGCAGCCAGCACACCGCTGCCAACAGCCCGCTCCCCATCACCAGCCAGCCCCTTCTGCATACATCTGGCGGGGGTGCTTTTTTGACTTCCCCCCTTTTGGCCTATGGGGAAAAGCCAAGGGGAAAACCTCCAGAGTCAGGCCGACCTCCTGGAACTAGAGCTCGGCCTGGAGCCACCGGTTTGTCCCCTTCCCGGTTCTCAGGACCTGCACTGACACTCGGCTCAGCACCGGCAGCTGCAGCCCCCGCCGGCCCGGCCAGCCGGGTCCGCACCCCTGGCCGGCACGCCTGGAGCGTTTGGACTTTGTCATTTTCATGACTTGTCTCCTCAGACATTGTCCGACTGCAAGGGGGGCGGCCGCGGTCCGTGCCCAGCCTCCAGGGGTTGCCCCCGGCCCCTGGAGCAGCCAGCACCCCCTCGCCGTCACCACTCTCTCCCCATTGGGACTTTGAAACTTTTCTGACCGTGCAAGCTTCGTCAAACGGCAAGGGGGCAACCGGCGTTCTGTGCCCGGCCTCCTGGGGTCCTGCCCGGGCACATCGGAGGCTCAGCCTGGGTTTTCAGCCACCACGGGCAGGTGCACTCAGGGGGCCCTCCGCAGCCGCCCATGCACACCTCTGCAGCCAGCACACCGCTGCCAACAGCCCGCTCCCCATCACCAGCCAGCCCCTCTGCATACATCTGCTGGGGGTGCTTTTTTGACTTCCCCCATTGTGGCCAATGGGAAAATGCCAAGGGGAAAACCTCCGGAGTCAGGCCCACCTCCTGGAACTCCATCCCGGCCTGGAGCTACTAGTTTGTCCCCTTTCCGGTTCTCAGGACATGCATTGACACTCGGCTCTTCCCAAGCCGCCGCAGCTCCCGCCGGCCCGTCCAGCCGGGTCCGCACCCCTGGCCGGCGCCTGGAGCGTTTGGACTTTGTCGTTTTTCCTCAAAGACTCATCTCTGCCAACTGCCCTGGGCTTCAGCAGTGGCTGCCGCGGGCTGTGCACGGCCTACTGGGGGGTCCCGCCTGCCCGCGCAGGCAGCTAGGACAGGGCTCTCAGCAAGGGCTTGGAGGCGGTGTCAGGGGGGCCTCCGCAGCACCCCCAAGGTGGCTTCCTACACCTCTCGAACGTTGGGGCCCGGCCGCTCGGAGAGCGGGGTCTGCCCGGGCAGCCAGCCAGCCTGTCGGCCCCGCGGCCTGGACAGGCGGAGTGGGGACACTCGCGCTCGATGACTCTGCTCCCAGGGAGGTGGCAGAGGGGCGGCCGCGGTGCTTTGACTTTGAGCGGTCCCCACTCCTCAGCACATTGAGAAATAGTCACTTTGTCAAGGACCGCACACCGCTCGTTCCCTTATATGCAAAAAAGGTGTTCGTCCTGACGTTTTGCGAGGCCCTAATTTACCGCCGTCGGCGCTATCAGGGGAAACGGGCCCGCTCCTTCCGCCCTCCTGGAACCGTGCCTCGGCCCGGAGCGACCAGGATTACCCTCATACCGGTTCTCACGACATACATCGACACTCGGCTCAGCCCCGGCAGCCGCAGCTCCCGCCGGCCCAGCCAGCCGGGTCCGCCACCCTGGCCGGCACGCCTGGAGCGTTTGGACTTTGTCGTTTTTTCAAAGACTCATCCCTGCCAACGACTTCAGCAGGGGCTGCCACCTGCTGTTCCCCGCCAATGGGTGTCCTGACCTGCAACACCGGAGGGTCATGGGGGGTCTTGAGCAACTACTGGTAGGTGCAGCACCTCGGGGGCCCTCTGCAGCCAGCACACTGCTGCCAACAGCCCGCTCCCCGTCACCCCCCAGCCCCTCTGCATACATCTGCCGGGGGTGCTTTTTTGACTTCCCCCATGTTGGCCTATGGGGAAAAGCCAGGGGGAAAACCTCCAGAGTCAGGCCGACCTCCTGGAACCCTAGCCCGGCCTGGAGCTACTGGTTTGCCCCCTTCCCGGTTCTCAGGACATGCCTTGACACTCGGCTCTTCCCCAGCCGCCGCAGCTCCCGTCGGCCCGGCCAGCCGGGTCCGCCCCCCTGACCGGCGCCTGGAGCAGTTTGGACTTTGTCATTTTTTTCAAAGACTCATCTCTGCCAAGGACTTCAGCAGGGGCTGCCACCTGCTTTTCCCCGCCAATGGGTGTCCTGCCCTGCAACACCGGAGGCTCAGGCAGGGTCTTGAGCAACTGCTGGTAGGTGCTCTCAGGGGGCCCCGCCACACCCCCAGGCCCACCTCCAGGGCCTCCCTCCCGGCCCCTGGAGCAGCCAGCACCCCCCTCACCGTCAGCACTCTCTCCCCGTTGGGACTTTGAAACTTTTCTGACCGTGCAAGCTTCATCAAACGGCAAGGGGGCAACCGGCGTTCTGTGCCCGGCCTCCTGGGGTCCTGCCCGGGCACATCGGAGGCTCAGCCTGGGTTTTCAGCCACCACGGGCAGGTGCACTCGGGGGGCCCTCCGCAGCCGCCCATGCACACCTCTGCAGCCAGCACACCGCTGCCAACAGCCCGCTCCCCATCACCAGCCAGCCCCTCTGCATACATCTGCTGGGGGTGCTTTTTTGACTTCCCCCATTGTGGCCAATGGGAAAATGCCAAGGGGAAAACCTCCGGAGTCAGGCCCACCTCCTGGAACTCCATCCCGGCCTGGAGCTACTAGTTTGTCCCCTTTCCGGTTCTCAGGACATGCATTGACACTCGGCTCTTCCCAAGCCGCCGCAGCTCCCGCCGGCCCGTCCAGCCGGGTCCGCACCCCTGGCCGGCGCCTGGAGCGTTTGGACTTTGTCGTTTTTCCTCAAAGACTCATCTCTGCCAACTGCCCTGGGCTTCAGCAGTGGCTGCCGCGGGCTGTGCACGGCCTACTGGGGGGTCCCGCCTGCCCGCGCAGGCAGCTAGGACAGGGCTCTCAGCAAGGGCTTGGAGGCGGTGTCAGGGGGGCCTCCGCAGCACCCCCAAGGTGGCTTCCTACACCTCTCGAACGTTGGGGCCCGGCCGCTCGGAGAGCGGGGTCTGCCCGGGCAGCCAGCCAGCCTGTCGGCCCCGCGGCCTGGACAGGCGGAGTGGGGACACTCGCGCTCGATGACTCTGCTCCCAGGGAGGTGGCAGAGGGGCGGCCGCGGTGCTTTGACTTTGAGCGGTCCCCACTCCTCAGCACATTGAGAAATAGTCACTTTGTCAAGGACCGCACACCGCTCGTTCCCTTATATGCAAAAAAGGTGTTCGTCCTGACGTTTTGCGAGGCCCTAATTTACCGCCGTCGGCGCTATCAGGGGAAACGGGCCCGCTCCTTCCGCCCTCCTGGAACCGTGCCTCGGCCCGGAGCGACCAGGATTACCCTCATACCGGTTCTCACGACATACATCGACACTCGGCTCAGCCCCGGCAGCCGCAGCTCCCGCCGGCCCAGCCAGCCGGGTCCGCCACCCTGGCCGGCACGCCTGGAGCGTTTGGACTTTGTCGTTTTTTCAAAGACTCATCCCTGCCAACGACTTCAGCAGGGGCTGCCACCTGCTGTTCCCCGCCAATGGGTGTCCTGACCTGCAACACCGGAGGGTCATGGGGGGTCTTGAGCAACTACTGGTAGGTGCAGCACCTCGGGGGCCCTCTGCAGCCAGCACACTGCTGCCAACAGCCCGCTCCCCGTCACCCCCCAGCCCCTCTGCATACATCTGCCGGGGGTGCTTTTTTGACTTCCCCCATGTTGGCCTATGGGGAAAAGCCAGGGGGAAAACCTCCAGAGTCAGGCCGACCTCCTGGAACCCTAGCCCGGCCTGGAGCTACTGGTTTGCCCCCTTCCCGGTTCTCAGGACATGCCTTGACACTCGGCTCTTCCCCAGCCGCCGCAGCTCCCGTCGGCCCGGCCAGCCGGGTCCGCCCCCCTGACCGGCGCCTGGAGCAGTTTGGACTTTGTCATTTTTTTCAAAGACTCATCTCTGCCAAGGACTTCAGCAGGGGCTGCCACCTGCTTTTCCCCGCCAATGGGTGTCCTGCCCTGCAACACCGGAGGCTCAGGCAGGGTCTTGAGCAACTGCTGGTAGGTGCTCTCAGGGGGCCCCGCCACACCCCCAGGCCCACCTCCAGGGCCTCCCTCCCGGCCCCTGGAGCAGCCAGCACCCCCCTCACCGTCAGCACTCTCTCCCCGTTGGGACTTTGAAACTTTTCTGACCGTGCAAGCTTCATCAAACGGCAAGGGGGCAACCGGCGTTCTGTGCCCGGCCTCCTGGGGTCCTGCCCGGGCACATCGGAGGCTCAGCCTGGGTTTTCAGCCACCACGGGCAGGTGCACTCGGGGGGCCCTCCGCAGCCGCCCATGCACACCTCTGCAGCCAGCACACCGCTGCCAACAGCCCGCTCCCCATCACCAGCCAGCCCCTCTGCATACATCTGCCGGGGGTGCTTTTTTGACTTCCCCCATTTTGGCCAATGGGAAAAGCCAGGGGGAAAACCTCCAGAGTCAGGCCGACCTCCTGGAACTCCAGCTCGGCCTGGAGCTACTGGTTTGTCCCCTTCCCGGTTCTCAGGACATGCATCGACACTCGGCTCAGCCCCGGCAGCCGCAGCCCCCGCCAGCCCGGCCAGCCGGGTCCGCCCCCCTGGCCGGCGCCTGGAGCGTTTGGACTTTGTCATTTTCATGACTTGTCTCCTCGAACTTTGTTCGACTGCAAGGGGGTGTGCCCAGCCTCCAGGGGTTGCCCCCGGCCCCTGGAGCAGCCAGCTCCCCCTCGCCCTCAACACTCTCTCTCCGTGGGGACTTTGAAACTTTTTCTGACCGTGCAAGCTTCATCGGACGGCAAGGGGGCAAGCTGTGGTCTGTGCCCGGCCTCCTGGGTTCCTGCCCGGGGCACATCGGAGGCTCAGCCTGGGTTTTCAGCCACCACCGGTAGGTGCGCTTTGGGGGCCCTCCGCAGCCGCCCTGGGCCACCCCTGCAGCCAGCGCACTGCTGCCAACAGCCCGCTCTCCATCACCAGCCAGCCCCGTCCGCGCACATCTGCCGGGGGTGCTTTTTTGAGAAATACTGTCACTTTGTCAAGGACCACACACCGCTCGTTCCCTTATACCCCGACAAGGTGTTCGTGGTGACGTTTTGCGAGGCCTTATTTTACCGCCGTCGGCGCTATCAGGTGAAACAGGCGCGCTCCTTCCGCCCTCCTGGAACCGTGGCTCGGCCCGGAGCGACCAGGATTACCCTCATACCGGATCTCACCACCTGCGTTGACACTCGGCTCCGCCCCGGCAGCTGCAGCTCCCGCCGCCCCGGCCGGCCGGGTCCGCTCCCCTGGCCGGCACGCCTGGAGCGTTTGGACTTTGTCATTTTCATGACTTGTCTCCTCAAACCTTGTTCGACTGCCAGGGGGGCTGCCGCAGTCCGTGCCCAGCCTCCAGGGGTTGCCCCCGGCCCCTGGAGCTGCCGGCACCCCCCTCACCGTCAGCACTCTCTCCCCGTTGGGACTTTGAAACTTTTCTGACCGTGCAAGCTTCATCAAACGGCAAGGGGGCAGGCTGCGGTCTGTGCCCGGCCTCCTGGGGTCCTGCCCGGGCACATCGGAGGCTCAGCCTGGGTTTTCAGCCACCACTGGCAGGTGCACTCAGGGGGCCCTACGCAGACGCCCATGCACACCTATGCAGCCAGCACACTGCTGCCAACAGACCACTCTCCGTCACCCGCCAGCCCCTCTGCATACATCTGCTGGAGGTGCTTTTTTGACTTCCCCCATTTTGGCCTATGGGGAAAAGCCAGGGGGAAAACCTCCAGAGTCAGGCCGACATCCTGGAACTCCAGCTCGGCCCAGAGCCACCGGTCTGTCCCCTTCCCGGTTCTCAGGACATGCATTGACACTCGGCTCAGCCCCGGCAGCCGCAGCCCCCGCCGGCCCGGCCGGCCGGGTCCGCACCCCTGGCCGGCACGCCTGGAGCGTTTGGACTTTGTCATTTTCATGACTTGTCTCCTCAAACTTTGTTCGACTGCAAGGGGGGCGGCCGCGGTCCGTGCCCAGCCTCCAGGGGCTGCCCCGGGCCCCTGGAGCAGCCAGCGCCCCCTCGCCGTCAACACTCTCTCCCCGTTGGGACTTTGAAACTTTTTCTGACCGTGCAAGCTTCATCAAACGGCAAGGGGGCAGGCTGCGGTCTGTGCCCGGCCTCCTGGGGTCCTGCCCGGGGACATCGGAGGCTCAGGCAGGGTCTTGAGCTACTGCTGGTAGGTGCACTCAGGGGGCCCTCTTCAGCCGCCCAGGGCCACCCCTGCAGCCACCACACAGCTGCCAACAGCCCGCTCTCCATCACCCCCCAGCCCCTCTGCATACATCTGCTGGGGGTGCTTTTTTGCCTCCCCCCGTTTTGGCCTATGGGGAAAAGCCAGGGGGAAAACCTCCAGAGTCAGGCCGACCTCCTGGAACTCCAGCTCGGCCTGGAGCTACTGGTCTGTCCCCTTCCCGGTTCTCAGGAGATGCATCGACACTCGGCTCAGCCCCGGCAGCCGCAGCACCCGCCGGCCAGGCCAGCCGGGTCCGCCCCCCTGGCCGGCGCCTGGAGCAGTTTGGACTTTGTCATTTTCATGACTTGTCTCCTCAAACTTTGTTCTACTGCAAGGGGGGCTGCCGCGGTCCGTGCCCAGCCTCCAGGGGTTCCCCCCCCCGGCCCCTGGAGCAGCCAGCACCCCCTCGCCGTCAACACTCTCTCCCCGTCGGGACTTTGAAACTTTTCTGACCGTGCAAGCTTCATCAAACGGCAAGGGGGCAGGCTGCGGTCTGTGCCCGGCCTCCTGGGGTCCTGCCCGGGGATATCGGAGGCTCAGGCAGGGTCTTCAGCAACTGCTGGTAGGTGCTCTCAGGGGGCCCCTCCACACCCCCAGGCCCACCTCCAGGGCTTCCCTCCCGGCCCCTGGAGCAGCCAGCACCCCCTCACCGTCAGCACTCTCTCCCCGTTGGGACTTTGAAACTTTTCTGACCGTGCAAGCTTCATCAAACGGCAATGGGGGGGGCAACCGGCGGTCTGTGCCCGGCCTCCTGGGGTCCTGCCCGGGGACATCGGAGGCTCAGCCAGGGTGTTGAGCAACTACTGGTAGGTGCTCTCAGGGGGCCCTCCGCAGCCGCCCCGGGCCACCCCTGCAGCCGGCACACCGCTGCCAACAGCCCGCTCTCCGTCACCAGCCAGCCCCGTCCGCGCACATCTGCCGGGGGTGCTTTTTTTGAGACACACTGTCACTTTGTCAAAGACCGCACACCGCTCGTTCCCTTATACCCCGACAAGGTGTTCGTGCTGACGTTTTGCGAGGCCTTATTTTACCGCCGTCGGCGCTATCAGGGGAAACAGGCCCGCTCCTTCCGCCCTCCTGGAACCGTGCCTCGGCCCGGAGCGGCCAGGTTTACCCTCATGCCGGTTCTCGTGACATGCATCGACACTCGGCTCAACCCCGTCAGCCGCAGCTCCCGCCGGCCCGGCCAGCCGGGTCCGCCCCCCCTGGCCGGCGCCTGGAGCAGTTTGGACTTTGTCATTTTCATGACTTGTCTCCTCAAACTTTGTTCGACTGCAAGGGGGGCTGCCGCAGTCTGTGCCCAGCCTCCAGGGGTTGCCACCGGAGCAGCCAGCACCCCCTCGGCGTCAACACTCTCTCCCCGTTGGGACTTTGAAACTTTTCTGACCGTGCAAGCTTCATCAAACGGCAAGGGGGGCAGGCTGCGGTCTGTGCCCGGCCTGCTGGGGTCCTGCCCGGGGACATCGGAGGCTCAGCCAGGGTTTTGAGCCACCGCTGGCAGGTGCACTCAGGGGGCCCTCCGCAGCCGCCCAGGCACACCTCTTCAGCCAGCACACTGCTGCCAAACACCCGCTCCCCATCACCCCCCAGCCCCTCTGCATACATCTGCTGGGGGTGCTTTTTTGACTTCCCCCATTTTGGCCTATGGGGAAAAGCCAGGGGGAAAACCTCCAGAGTCAGGCCGACCTTCTGGAACTCGAGCTCGGCCTGGAGCCGCCGGTTTGTCCCCTTCCCGGTTCTCAGGACCTGCATTGACACTCGGCTCAGCCCCGGCAGCCGCAGCCCCCGCCGGCCCAGCCAGCCGGGTCCGCCCCCCTGGCCGGCGCCTGGAGCGTTTGGACTTTGTCATTTTCATGGCTTGTCTCCTCAAACTTTGTCCGACTGCAAGGGGGGCTGCCGCAGTCCGTGCCCAGCCTCCAGGGGTTGTCCCCGGCCCCTGGAGCAGCCAGCACCCCCTCGCCGTCAACGCTCTCTCCCCGTTGGGACTTTGAAACTTTTCTGACCGTGCAAGCTTCGTCAAACGGCAATGGGGCAAGCGGCGGGCTCTGCCCGGCCTCCTGGGGTCCTGCCCGGGGACATCGGAGGCTCAGCCAGGGTGTTGAGCCACCGCTGGCAGGTGCACTCAGGGGGCCCTCCGCAGCCGCCCAGGCCCACCCCTGCAGCCAGCACACGGCTGCCAACAGCCCGCTCTCCGTCACCCCCCAGCCCCTCCTGCATACATCTGCTGGGGGTGCTTTTTTGGCTCCCCCCGTTTTGGCCTATGGGGAAAAGCCAGGGGGAAAACCTCCAGAGTCAGGCCGACCCCCCGGAACTCCAACCCGGCCTGGAGCCACCGGTTTGTCCCCTTCCCGGTTCTCAGGACATGCATTGACACTCGGCTCAGCCCCGGCAGCCGCAGCCCCCGCCGGCCCGGCCAGCCGGGTCCGCCACCCTGCCCGGCGCCTGGAGCGTTTGGACTTTGTCGTTTTTTCTCCAAGACTCGCCTCTGGCACATGCCATGGACCTCAGCGGGGGCTGCTCCCCGCCTCCTGGGTGTCCTGCCCGGGCACATCGGAGGCTCAGCCTGGGTCTTGGGCCCCTTCTGGTAGGTGCACTTTGGGGGCCCTCCGCAGCCGCCCAGGCCCACCTCCTGCAGCCACCACACAGCTGCCAACTGCCCGCTCTCCGTCACCCGCCAGCCCCTCTGCATACATCTGCTGGGGGTGCTTTTTTGACTTCCCCCATTGTGGCCAATGGGACAATGCCAAGGGGAAAACCTCCAGAGTCCTGCCGACCTCCTGGAACTCCAACCCGGCCTGGAGCCACCGGTTTGTCCCCTTCCCGGTTCTCAGGACCTGCATTGACACTCGGCTCAGCCCCGGCCGCCGCAGCTCCCGCCGGCCCCGGCCAGCCGGGTCCGCACCCCAGGCCGGCGCCTGGAGCGTTTGGACTTTGTCATTTTCATGACTTGTCTCCTCAAACTTTGTTCGACTGCAAGGGGGGCTGCCGCAGTCCGTGCCCAGCCTCCAGGGGTTGCCCCCGGCCCCTGGAGCAGCCAGCACCTCCTCGCCGTCAACACTCTCCCCCCGTGGGGACTTTGAAACTTTTCTGACCGTGCAAGCTTCGTCAAACGGCAAGGGGGCAAGCGGCGGGCTCTGCCCGGCCTCCTGGGGTCCTGCCCGGGGACATCGGAGGCTCAGCGGGGGTTTTCAGCCACCACTGGTAGGTGCGCTTTGGGGGCCCTCCGCAGCCGCCCCGGGCCACCCCTGCAGCCAGCACACTGCTGCCAACAGCCCGCCGCTCTCCCACACCAGCCAGCCCCGTCTGCACACATCTGCCGGGGGTGCTTTTTTGAGAAACACTGTCACTTTGTCAAAGACCGCACACCGCTCGTTCCCTTATACCCCGACAAGGTGTTCGTGCTGACGTTTTGCGAGGCCTTATTTTACCGCCGTCGGCGCTATCAGGGGAAGCGGGCCCGCTCCTTCCGCCCTCCTGGAACCGTGCCTCGGCCCGGAGCGGCCAGGTTTACCCTCATACCGGTTCTCGTGACCTGCATTGACACTCGGCTCTTCCCCGGCCGCCGCAGCTCCCGCCGGTCCGACCAGCTGGGTCCGCCCCCCTGGACGGCACGCCTGGAGCGTTTGGACTTTGTCATTTTCATGACTCGTCTCCTCAAACTTTGTTCGACTGCAAGGGGGGCTGCCGCAGTCCGGGCCCAGCCTCCAGCGGTTGCCCCCGGCCGCTGGAGCTGCCAGCACCCCCTCGCCGTCAACACTCTCTCCCCGTTGGGACTTTGAAACTTTTCTGACCGTGCAAGCTTCGTCAAACGGCAATGGGGGGCAACCGGCGTTCTGTGCCCGGCCTCCTGGGGTCCTGCCCGGGCACATCGGAGGCTCAGCCTGGGTTTTCAGCCACCACGGGCAGGTGCACTCAGGGGGCCCACCGCAGCCGCCCAGGCCCACCCCTGCAGCCACCACGCAGCTGCCAACAGCCCGCTCTCCGTCACCCCCCAGCCCCTTCTGCATACATCTGCCGGGGGTGCTTTTTTGACTTCCCCCCTTTTGGCCTATGGGGAAAAGCCAGGGGGAAAACCTCCAGAGTCAGGCCGACCTTCTGGAACTCCAGCTCGGACTGGAGCCACCGGTTTGTCCCCTTCCCGGTTCTCAGGAGATGCATCGACACTCGGCTCAGCCCCGGCAGCCGCAGCACCCGCCGGCCAGGCCAGCCACGTCCGCCCCCCTGGCCGGCGCCTGGAGCGTTTGGACTTTGTCGTTTTTTTCCCCAAGACTCGCCTCTGCCAACTGCCAAGGACTTCAGCAGGGGCTGCCACGGCTGTTCCCCGCCTCCTGGGGTTCATGCCCGGGCACATCGGAGGCTCAGGCAGGGTCTTGAGCAACTACTGTTGGGTGCTCTCAGGGGGGCCCCTCCACACCCCCAGGCCGACCTCCAGGGGCTGCCCCCGGACCCTGGAGCAGCCTGCACCCCCCTCGCCGTCAACACTCTCCCCCCGTTGGGACTTTGAAACTTTTCTGACCGTGCGAGCTTCATCGGACGGGAAGGGGGCGACCTGCGGGCTCTGCCCGGCCTCCCGGGGTCCCTGCCCGGGCCCCGTGGGAGGTACAGGCAGGGTTTCTCACCTACTACCCGTAGGCACTCTCAGGGGGCCCTCCGCGCCCTCAGGCCGCCCTCCCCGGGCTTCCCCCGGGTCCGCGGAGCAGCCCGCCACCCCTCGCCGCACTGTCTCTCGCCCCCCGTCGGGACTTTGAAACTTTTCCCCCCCGTGCAAACCTCACCGGGGGGCAGAGGGAGAGACCTGCGGGCCGTGCCCGGCCTCCCGGGACTCCCTCCGGGCAGCGCGGGCGGCTCGGACGGGGTTTTCAGCGAGTGCTGGGGGGGGTGTCTTCGGGGGCCCCCCGCGGGCCCCCCGGGGCACCTGCGCGGGGTGGCCCCTGCTGCCAGGCACCCACTCCCCATCGACCATCCAGCCCCCCTACATACATCTGGCGGGGGTGCTTTTTTGAGTTCCCCCATTTTGGCAACTTGGCACCTCCTATGGGGAAACCGGCAAAATCATGCCGACCTCCTGGAACTCCGGCTCGGCCTGGAGCCGCCGGTTTGTCCCCTTCCCGGTTCTCAGGCATTTTCGGACTTTGTCATTTTTTCAGCACTCTGTCAATGCGGCCAGCGGGAGCTGCCGCGGTCTGTGCCCAGGCACCAGGCACTAAAAACGGACACAGTCGGAGGGTCAGGGGGTGTCTCGGCCAGATACTGAAAAACACTCAGGGGGTGCCCAGGCACCAGGCGCTCCAAACGGACACAGTCGGAGGGTCAGGGGGTGTCTCGGCCAGATACTGGAAAACACTCAGGGGCGCCCGGAGGCTGCACAGGGCCACCCCAGGCCGCTCCCCCGGGCACCCGGGCGGCCATATTGGCGGCTGAGACCCCCTCTTCAGCGAACGCCAGGGGGCGCTCAGGGGCACACGGGGGCTGCTCCACTCGCCCCAGGGCGGCCCCCGCGGGTACCCGGGCGGCCATATTGGCGGCTGGGACCCCCTCTTGAGCAAACGCCAGGGGGGCGCTCAGGGACGCACGGGGGCTGCTCCACTCGCCCCAGGCCGGCCTCCCTGGGTACCCGGGCGGGCACATTAGCGGCTGAGACCCCCTCTCCACCAGAGACCGGGGGGCGCTCGGGGACACACGGGGGCTGCTCCACTCGCCCCAGGCCGGACTCCCTGAGGCGGGCACATTAGCGGCTGAGACCCCCTCTCCACCAGAGACCGGGGGGCGCTCGGGGACACACGGGGGCTGCTCCACTCGCCCCAGGCCGGACTCCCTGAGGCGGGCACATTAGCGGCTGAGACCCCCTCTCCACCAGAGACCGGGGGGCGCTCGGGGACACACGGGGGCTGCTCCACTCGCCCCAGGCCGGCCTCCCTGAGGCGGGCACATTAGCAGCTGAGACCCCCTCTCCACCAATGACCGGGGGACGCTCAGGGACACACGGGGGCTGCTCCACTCGCCCCAGGCCGGCCTCCCTGGGTACCCAGGCGGGCACATTAGCGGCTGAGACCCCCTCTCCACCAGAGACCGGGGGGCGCTCGGGGACACACGGGGGCTGCTCCACTCGCCCCAGGCCGGACTCCCTGAGGCGGGCACATTAGCGGCTGAGACCCCCTCTCCACCAGAGACCGGGGGGCGCTCGGGGACACACGGGGGCTGCTCCACTCGCCCCAGGCCGGCCTCCCTGAGGCGGGCACATTAGCAGCTGAGACCCCCTCTCCACCAATGACCGGGGGACGCTCAGGGACACACGGGGGCTGCTCCACTCGCCCCAGGCCGGACTCCCTGAGGCGGGCACATTAGCGGCTGAGACCCCCTCTCCACCAAAGACCGGGGGGCACTCGGGGATACACGGGGGCTGCTCCACTCGCCCCAGGCCGGACTCCCTGAGGCGGGCACATTAGCGGCTGAGACCCCCTCTCCACCAAAGACCGGGGGACACTCAGGGACACACGGGGGCTGCTCCACTCGCCCCAGGCCGGCCTCCCTAGGTACCCGGGCGGGCACATTAGCGGCTGAGACCCCCTCTCCACCAAAGACCGGGGGGCGCTCAGGGACACACGGGGGCTGCTCCACTCGCACCAGGCCGGCCTCCCTGAGGCGGGCACATTAGCGGCTGAGACCCCCTCTTCAGCAAACGTCAGGGGACACTCAGGGACACGCGGGGGCTGCTCCACTCGCCCCAGGCCGGCCTCCCTGAGGCGGGCACATTAGCGGCTGAGACCCCCTCTCGACCAAAGACCGGGGGACGCTCAGGGACACACGGGGGCTGCTCCACTCGCCCCAGGCCGGCCTCCCTGAGGCGGGCACATTAGCGGCTGAGGCCCCCTCTCCACCAAAGACCGGGGGACGCTCAGGGACACACGGGGGCTGCTCCACTCGCCCCAGGCCGGCCTCCCTGAGGCGGGCACATTAGCGGCTGAGACCCCCTCTCGACCAAAGACCGGGGGACGCTCAGGGACACACGGGGGCTGCTCCACTCGCCCCAGGCCGGCCTCCCTGAGGCGGGCACATTAGCGGCTGAGGCCCCCTCTCCACCAAAGACCGGGGGACACACAGGGACACACGGGGGCTGCTCCACTCGCCCCAGGCCGGCCTCCCTGAGGCGGGCACATTAGCGGCTGAGGCCCCCTCTCCACCAGAGACCGGGGGACGCTCAGGGACACACGGGGGCTGCTCCACTCGCCCCAGGCCGGCCTCCCTGAGGCGGGCACATTAGCGGCTGAGACCCCCTCTCCACCAAAGACCGGGGGACACACAGGGACACACGGGGGCTGCTCCACTCGCCCCAGGCCGGCCTCCCTGAGGCGGGCACATTAGCGGCTGAGGCCCCCTCTCCACCAGAGACCGGGGGACGCTCAGGGACACACGGGGGCTGCTCCACTCGCCCCAGGCCGGCCTCCCTGAGGCGGGCACATTAGCGGCTGAGACCCCCTCTCCACCAAAGACCGGGGGACGCTCAGGGACACACGGGGGCTGCTCCACTCGCCCCAGGCCGGACTCCCTGAGGCGGGCACATTAGCGGCTGAGACCCCCTCTCCACCAAAGACCGGGGGGGCACTCGGGGACACACGGGGGCTGCTCCACTCGCCCCAGGCCGGACTCCCTGAGGCGGGCACATTAGCGGCTGAGACCCCCTCTCCACCAGAGACCGGGGGGCGCTCGGGGACACACGGGGGCTGCTCCACTCGCCCCAGGCCGGCCTCCCTAGGTACCCAGGCGGGCACATTAGCGGCTGAGACCCCCTCTTCAGCAAACGCCAGGGGACACTCAGGGACACACGGGGGCTGCTCCACTCGCCCCAGGCCGGCCTCCCTAGGTACCCGGGCGGGCACACTAGCGGCTGAGACCCCCTCTCGACCAAAGACCGGGGGACGCTCAGGGACACACGGGGGCTGCTCCACTCGCCCCAGGCCGGCCTGCCTAGGTACCCGGGCGGGCACATTAGCGGCTGAGACCCCCTCTCGACCAAAGACCGGGGGACGCTCAGGGACACACGGGGGCCGCTCCACTCACCCCCAGGCCGACCTCCAGGGCCTCCCTCCCGGCCCCTGGAGCAGCCAGCGCCCCCTCGCCGTCAACACTCTCTCCCCCGTTGGGACTTTGAAACTTTTTCTGACCGTGCGAGCTTCATCGGACGGCAAAGGGGGCAAGCTGCGGTCCGTGCCCGGCCTGCTGGGGTCCTGCCCGGGGACATCGGAGGCTCAGCCAGGGTCTTGAGCCACCGCTGGCAGGTGCACTTTGGGGGCCCTCCGCAGCCGCCCCGGGCCACCCCTTGCAGCCAGCACACTGCTGCCAACAGCCCGCCGCTCTCCGTCACCAGCCAGCCCCGTCTGCACGCATCTGCCGGGGGTGCTTTTTTTGGAGAAATACTGTCACTTTGTCAAAGACCGCACACCGCTCGTTCCCTTATACCCCGACAAGGTGTTCGTGCTGACGTTTTGCGAGGCCTTATTTTACCGTCGTCGGCGCTATCAGGGGAAACGGGCCCGCTCCTTCCGCCCTCCTGGAACCCTGGCTCGGCCCGGAGCGACCAGGATTACCCTCATACCGGTTCTCACCACCTGCATCGACACGCGGCTCTGCCCCGGCCGCCGCAGCTCTCGCCGGCCCGGCCGGGTCCGCACCCCTGGCCGGCACGCCTGGAGCGTTTGGACTTTGTCGTTTTTTTTCTCCAAGAGTCGCCTCTGGCACATGCCATGGACTTCAGCGGGGGCTGCTCCCCGCCCCCTGGGTGTCCTGCCCGGGCACATCGGAGGCTCAGCCTGGGTCTTCAGCCCCTACTGGTAGGTGCGCTTTGGGGGCCCTCCGCAGCCGCCCGGGGCCCATCCCTGCAGCCAGCACACGGCTGCCAGCAGCCACCACACAGCTGCCAACAGCCACCACACAGCTGCCAACAGCCCGCTCTCCGTCACCCCCCAGCCCCTCCTGCATACATCTGCTGGGGGTGCTTTTTTGCCTCCCCCCGTTTTGGCCTATGGAGAAAAGCCAGGGGGAAAACCTCCAGAGTCAGGCCGACCTCATGGAACTCCAACCCGGCCTGGAGCCACCGGTTTGTCCCCTTCCCGGTTCTCAGGACATGCGTCGACGCTCGGCTCAGCCCCGGCCGCCGCAGCTCCCGCCGGCCCGGCCAGCCGGGTCCGCACCCCTGGCCGGCTCGCCTGGAGCGTTTGGACTTTGTCGTTTTTTTCTCCAAGACTCGCCTCTGCCAACTGCCGTGGGCTTCAGCGGGGGCTGCTCCCCGCCTCCTGGGTGTCCTGCCCGGGCACATCGGAGGTTCAGCCTGGGTCTTCAGCCCCTACTGGTAGGTGCACTCCGGGGGCCCTCCGCAGCCGCCCGGGGCCCACCCCTGCAGCCAGCACACGGCTGCCAGCAGCCACCACACAGCTGCCAACAGCCCGCTCCCCATCACCCCCCAGCCCAACTCTGCATACATCTGCTGGGGGTGCTTTTTTTACTTCCCCCGTTTTGGCCTATGGGGAAATGCCAAGGGGAAAACCTCCAGAGTCAGGCCGACCTCATGGAACTCCAACCCGGCCTGGAGCTACTGGTTTGCCCCCTTCCCGGTTCTCAGGACATGCATCGACACTCGGCTCTTCCCCAGCCGCCGCAGCTCCCGCCGGCCCGGCCAGCCGGGTCCGCACCCCTGACCAGCGCCTGGAGCGTTTGGACTTTGTCATTTTTTCTCAAAGACCAATCTCTGCCAACTGCCCTGGGCTTCAGCGGGGGCTGCTCCCCGCCTCCTGGGTGTCCTGCCCGGGCACATCGGAGGCTCAGCCTGGGTCTCGAGCCCCCTACTGGTAGGTGCACTACGGGGGCCCTCCGCAGCCGCCCAGGCCCACCCCTGCAGCCAGCACACGGCTGCCAGCAGCCACCACACAGCTGCCAACAGCCCACTATCCATCACCCACCAGCCCCTCTGCATACATCTGCTGGGGGTGCTTTTTTGACTTCCCCCCTTTTGGCCTATGGGGAAAAGCCAGGGGGGAAACCTCCAGAGTCAGGCCGACCTCATGGAACTCCAACCCGGCCTGGAGCCACCGGTTTGTCCCCTTCCCGGTTCTCAGGACATGCATCGACACTCGGCTCAGCCCCGGCCGCCGCAGCCCCCGCCAGCCCGGCCAGCCGGGTCCGCCACCCTGCCCGGCGCCTGGAGCGTTTGGACTTTGTCGTTTTTTTTCTCCAAGACTCACCTCTGGCACATGCCATGGACCTCAGCGGGGGCTGCTCCCCGCCTCCTGGGTGTCCTGCCCGGGCACATCGGAGGCTCAGCCTGGGTCTCGAGCCCCCTACTGGTAGGTGCACTACGGGGGCCCTCCGCAGCCGCCCAGGCCCACCCCTGCAGCCAGCACACGGCTGCCAGCAGCCACCACACAGCTGCCAACAGCCCACTATCCATCACCCACCAGCCCCTCTGCATACATCTGCTGGGGGTGCTTTTTTGACTTCCCCCCTTTTGGCCTATGGGGAAAAGCCAGGGGGGAAACCTCCAGAGTCAGGCCGACCTCATGGAACTCCAACCCGGCCTGGAGCCACCGGTTTGTCCCCTTCCCGGTTCTCAGGACATGCATCGACACTCGGCTCAGCCCCGGCCGCCGCAGCCCCCGCCAGCCCGGCCAGCCGGGTCCGCCACCCTGCCCGGCGCCTGGAGCGTTTGGACTTTGTCGTTTTTTTTCTCCAAGACTCACCTCTGGCACATGCCATGGACCTCAGCGGGGGCTGCTCCCCGCCTCCTGGGTGTCCTGCCCGGGCACATCGGAGGCTCAGGCAATGTCTTGAGCCACCGCTGGCAGGTGCACTCAGGGGGCCCTCCGCAGCCGCCCAGGCCCACCCCTGCAGCCAGCACACGGCTGCCAGCAGCCACCACACAGCTGCCAACAGCCCGCTCTCCGTCACCCCCCAGCCCAACTCTGCATACATCTGCTGGGGGTGCTTTTTTGACTTCCCCCCTTTTGGCCTATGGGGAAAAGCCAGGGGGAAAACCTCCAGAGTCAGGCCGACCTCATGGAACTCCAACCCGGCCTGGAGCCACCGGTTTGTCCCCTTCCCGGTTCTCAGGACCTGCACTGACACTCGGCTCAACCCCGGCAGCTGCAGCCCCCGCCGGCCCGGCCAGCCGGGTCCGCACCCCTGGCCAGCGCCTGGAGCGTTTGGACTTTGTCGTTTTTTCTCAAAGACCCATCTGTGCCAACTGCCCTGGGCTTCAGCGGGGGCTGCTCCCCGCCTCCTGGGTGTCCTGCCCGGGCACATCGGAGGCTCAGCCTGGGTCTTCAGCCCCTACTGGTAGGTGCACTCGGGGGGGCCCTCCGCAGCCGCCCAGGCCCACCCTTGCAGCCAGCACACGGCTGCCAGCAGCCACCACACAGCTGCCAACAGCCCGCTCGCCATCACCCCCCAGCCCCTCCTGCATACATCTGCCGGGGGTGCTTTTTTGACTTCCCCCGTTTTGGCCAATGGGGAAATGCCAAGGGGAAAACCTCCAGAGTCAGGCCGACCTACTGGAACTCCCACCCGGCCTGGAGCCACAGGTTTGTCCCCTTCCCGGTTCTCACGACATGCATCAACACTCGGCTCAGCCCCGGCAGCCGCAGCTCCCGCCGGCCCGGCCAGCCCGGTCCGCACCCCTGGCCTGCACGCCTGGAGCGTTTGGACTTTGTCGTTTTTTCTCCAAGACTCGCCTCTGGCACATGCCATGGACTTCAGCGGGGGCTGCTCCCCGCCTCCTGGGTGTCCTGCCCGGGCACATCGGAGGCTCAGCCTGGGTCTTGAGCTACTGCTGGTAGGTGCGCTTCGGGGGCCCTCGGCAGCCGCCCAGGCCCACCCCTGCAGCCAGCACACGGCTGCCAGCAGCCACCACACAGCTGCCAACAGCCCGCTCTCCGTCACCCCCCAGCCCCTCCTGCATACATCTGCTGGGGGTGCTTTTTTGACTTCCCCCCTTTTGGCCTATGGGGAAAAGCTAAGGGGAAAACCTCCAGAGTCAGGCCGACCTCCTGGAACTCCCACCCGGCCTGGAGCCACAGGTTTGTCCCCTTCCCGGTTCTCACGACATGCATCAACACTCGGCTCAGCCCCGGCAGCCGCAGCCCCCGCCGGCCCGGCCAGCCCGGTCCGCATCCCTGGCCAGCGCCTGGAGCGTTTGGACTTTGTCATTTTTTCTCAAAGACCCGTCTCTGCCAACTGACGTGGGCTTCAGCGGGGGCTGCTCCCCGCCTCCTGGGTGTCCTGCCCGGGCACATCGGAGGGTCAGCCTGGGTCTTGAGCTACTGCTGGTAGGTGCACTACGGGGGCCCTCGGCAGCCGCCCAGGCCCACCCCTGCAGCCAGCACACGGCTGCCAGCAGCCACCACACAGCTGCCAACAGCCCGCTCCCCGTCACCCCCCAGCCCAACTCTGCATACATCTGGCGGGGGTGCTTTTTTGACTTCCCCCCTTTTGGCCTATGGGGAAAAGCCAGGGGGGAAACCTCCAGAGTCAGGCCGACCTCCTGGAACTCCAACCCGGCCTGGAGCCACCGGTCTGTCCCCTTCCCGGTTCTCAGGACATGCATCAACACTCGGCTCAGCCCCGGCAGCCGCAGCCCCCGCCGGCCCGGCCGGCCCGGTCCGCACCCCTGGCCAGCGCCTGGAGCGTTTGGACTTTGTCGTTTTTTTTCTCCAAGACTCATCTCTGCCAACTGCCGTGGGCTTCAGCGGGGGTGTCTGCTCCCCGCCTCCTGGGTGTCCTGCCCGGGCACATCGGAGGCTCAGCCTGGGTCTTGAGCCCCTACTGGTAGGTGCACTCTGAAGGCGCCCTCCGCAGCCGCCCAGGCCCACCCCTGCAGCCACCACACAGCTGCCAACAGCCCGCTCCCCGTCACCCCCCAGCCCAACTCTGCATACATCTGGCGGGGGTGCTTTTTTGACTTCCCCCGTTTTGGCCTATGGGGAAATGCTAAGGGGAAAACGTCCAGAGTCAGGCCGACCTCCTGGAACTCCAACCCGGCCTGGAGCCACAGGTTTGTCCCCTTCCCGGTTCTCACGACATGCATCGACACTCGGCTCAGCCCCGGCAGCCGCAGCTCCCGCCGGCCCGGCCAGCCGGGGTCAACCGCCCTGGCCGGCGCCTGGAGCGTTTGGACTTTGTCACTTTTTCTCCAAGACTCGATTCTGGCACATGCCATGGACTTCAGCGGGGGCTGTTCCCCGCCTCCCGGGTGTCCTGCCCGGGCACATCGGAGGCTCAGGCAATGTCTTCAACCACCGCTGGTAGGTGCACTACGGGGGCCCTCGGCAGCCGCCCAGGCCCACCCCTGCAGCCAGCACACGGCTGCCAGCAGCCACCACGCAGCTGCCAACAGCCCGCTCTCCGTCACCCCCCAGCCCCTTCT
>NW_027102267.1:102500-122500 GCF_035609145.1 Eleutherodactylus coqui
CTCATACCGGTTCTCACGACATGCATCGACACTCGGTGCAACTCCAGCAGCCGCAGCTCCCGCCGGCCCGGCCAGCCAGGTACGCACCCCTGGTCGGCGCTTGGAGCGTTTGCACTTTGTCGTTTTTTTCTCCAAGACTCCTATCTGCCAACTGCTGTGGACTTCAGCGGTGGCTGCCGCGGGCTATGCGCGGCCTCCTGGGGGTCCCGCCTGCCCGCGCAGGCAGCTAGGACGGGGTTATCAGCAAAGCCTGTGAGGCGCTCTCATGGGGAGGGGGGGCTCCGCAGCCCCCCCAAGGTGGCTTCGTACACCTCTTGAACGTTGCGGCCCGGCCGCTCGGTGAGAGCGGGGTCTACCCGGGCAGACAGCCTGTCGGCCCCGCGGCCTGGACAGGCGGGAGCGGGGACTCTTGCGCTCGGGGGCTCTGCTCCAAGGAGCGAGAGCGGACGCTCTGCTCGGCCCGGAGAGTGGGGTGGCGGGGCGCCGTCGCCTCGCTGGAACCAGGGGCGTCGTGACGTGCGCGCGCGCCTAGCCGCCGCCAGAACAGGCCGGAAAGGTTGAGCTGCATACGGATCTAAGCCGTTGCCCAAACTAACTCTGGCCCGTGTGACACAGCCGCGCGCGCGCTTTCCCACGACACTCGACCGCCGGGCTCCCTCAGCCTGGGAGGCACTCTCGGGGCAGGGGGCCACCGCAGCCCCCTTAAGGTGGCTTCGTACACCTCTTGAACGTGGCGCCCGGCCGCTCGGAGAGCGGGGTCTACGCGGGCAGACAGCCTGTCGGCCCCGCGGCCTGGACAGGCGGAGCGGGGGCTCTTGCGCTCGTGGGGGCTCTGCACGGCCCGGAGAGCGGGGTGCGGGGCGCCGTCGCCTCGCTGGAACCTGGGGCGGCGTGACGTTCGCGCGCGCCTAGCCGCCGCCAGAACAGGCCGGAAAGGTTGAGCTGCATACGGATCTAAGCCGTTGCCCAAACTAACTCTGGCCCGTGTGACACAGCCGCGCGCGCGCTTTCCTACGACACTCGACCGCCGGGCTCCCTCAGCCTGGGAGGCACTCTCGGGGCAGGGGGCCACCGCAGCCCCCCCAAAGGTGGCTTCGTACACCTCTTAAACGTGGCGCCCGGCCGCTCGGTGAGAGCGGGGTCTACGCGGGCAGACAGCCTGTCGGCCCCGCGGCCTGGACAGGCGGAGCGGGGGCTCTTGCGCTCGGGGGGGCTCTGCACGGCCCGGAGAGCGGGGTGCGGGGCGCCGTCGCCTCGCTGGAACCTGGGGCGTCGTGACGTTCGCGCGCGCCTAGCCGCCGCCAGAACAGGCCGGGAAGGTTGAGCTGCATACGGATCTAAGCCGTTGCCCAAACTAACTCTGGCCCGTGTGACCGACACAGCCGCGCACGCGCTTTCCTACGACACTCGACCGCCAGGCTCCCCTCGGAATGGGAGGCACTCTCGGGGCGGGGGGCACCGCAGCCCCCCAAGGTGGCTTTACGTACACCTCTTGAACGTGGCGCCCGGCCGCTCGGAGAGCGGGGTCTACCCGGGCAGACAGCCCGTCGGCCCCGCGGCCTGGACAGGCGGAGTGGGGGCAAGCCAAGGCTACCGGCGGGCGGGATCGACCGGGTAGCCGCCGTGGGGGAACACAAGTTGGACGCCTCGCACCGTCGCGGACCACCGTCCTCCGTCTCTCTCCCTCTCTCGGAAGGGGGGCCGCCCGAGGCGCACGGGCCTCGGGCGGCCAGGGGTGGAAGGGCTCCACCCCAAGGTGGCTTCGTACACCTCTTGAACGTGGCGCCCGGCCGCTCGGTGAGAGCGGGGTCTACCCGGGCAGACAGCCTGCTGGCCCCGCGGCCTGGACAGGCGGAGCGGGGACTCTTGCGCTCGGGGGCTCTGCTCGGCCCGGAGAGTGGGGTGCGGGGCGCCGTCGCCTCGCTGGAACCAGGGGTGTCGTGCCATTCGCGCGCGCGCGCCTAGCCGCCGCCAGAACAGGCCGGAAAGGATGAGCTTCATACGGATCTAAGCCGTTGCCCAAACTACCTCTGGCCCCTGTGACCGACACAGCCGTGGCACGCGCTTTCCTACGACACTCGACCGCCGGGCTCCCTCGGCCTGGGAGGCACTCTCAGGGGTGGGGGGCACCGCAGCCCCCCCAAGGTGGCTTCGTACACCTCTTGAACGTGGCGCCCGGCCGCTCGGAGAGCGGGGTCTACCCGGGCGGACAGCCTGTTGGCCCCGCGGCCTGGACAGGCGGAGTGGGGACAAGCCAAGGTTACCGGCGGGCGGGATCGACCGGGTAGCCGCCGTGGGGAACACAAGTTGGACGCCTCGCGCCGTCGCGGACCACCGTCCTCCGTCTCTCTCCCTCTCTCGGAAGGGAGGCCGCCCGAGGCGCACGGGCCTCGGACGGCCAGGGGTGGAAGGGCTCCACCCCGAGGTGGCTTCGTACACCTCTTGAACGTGGCCGCCCGGCCGCTCGGTGAGAGCGGGGTCTACCCGGGCAGACAGCCCGTCGGCCCCGCGGCCTGGACAGGCGGAACGGGGGCAAGCCAAGGCTACCGGCGGGCGGGATCGACCGGGTAGCCGCCGTGGGGAACACAACACGGACGCCTCGCGCCGTCGCGGACCACCGTCCTCCGTCTCTCTCTCTCCCTCTCTCGGAAGGGAGGCCGCCCGAGGCGCACGGGCCTCGGACGGCCGGGGGTGGAAGGGATCCACCCCCCGCGGGAAGGGGACGCGCGCCGGCGCCCGGACGCGGGAGCGTTGACCCGGGGGTCTTTACTCCGCCGAGGGGTAGCCCGGAGAAGGAGCGAGACCGGCCGGCGGGGGTGGAACACCCCCTCATGCCTCGCTCCTTCTGGGGATAAAGCGCGTCGTCCGCAGGCCGCCGTCCCCTATCCCCGCCCTGGACCGCCCGCATCGGCCGGAGCCCGAGGGGACAGGCGGGGGTCCTTCGCTTTCGGGAAAACCTTCACCAAACGTGGGGCCCGTGCCCCGCTCTCGGCCGCCCTGAGGCGGGAGAGCCCGGATCGTTCTCTCTCTCGGCGTCGGCCCCACCGACGCCGTCGCACGGTGGCCTGGGAAAGGGCTGCACCCCCTGCGCCACGCTTCTCCCCCGGAGTACTCCCCCCGCAGGGGGCTCCGCGGGGTGTCCCGACGCGCAGAGTCGCTCGCCTTCTTCCGCGGGGGACGGGAGGGACGCCCACGCGCGTCCCTTCCCCATCCTCGAGAGCCGTACGCGCCGAGGGTGAACCCGCTCGCCGGGGCGCCGGGGAGCAGGGCCCTTGTGGTCCTTCCCCGGACATGGGCGCGGCGAGGGTCCCCCGGCCGCGACGGCTCTCCCGTTGACCCACTCTCTCGCCTTGGGTGGTGGTGATGGAGGCGGCTGCCTACGCCTCAGCCCGGCATCTCGGAGGGGGGTCGCCCGGGCAGCCAGCCAGCCAGCCTGTTGGCCCCGCGGCCTGCACAGGCGGAGTGGGGACACTTGCGCTCTATGACTCTGCTCCCAGGGAGGTGGCAGAGGGGCGGCCGCGGTGCTTTGACTTTGAGCGGTCCCCACTCCAGCACTCTGAGAAATAGTCACTTTGTCAAAGACCGCACACCGCTCGTTCCCTTATATGCAAAAAAGGTGTTCGTCCTGACGTTTTGCGAGCCCTTATTTTACCGTCGTCGGCGCTATCAGGGGAAACAGGCCCGCTCCTTCCGCCTTCATGGAACCGTAGCTCGGCCCCGAGGGCCCAGGATTACCCTCATACCGGTTCTCACGACATGCGTCGACACTCGGCTCAGCCCCGGCAGCCGCAGCTCCCGCCGGCCCGGCCAGCCGGGTCCGCACCCCTGGCCGGCGCCTGGAGCGTCTGGACTTTGTCGTTTTCTCTCCAAGACTCGTCTCTGCCAACTGCCGTGGACTTCGGCGGGGGCTGCCGCGGGCTGTGCCCGGCCTCTTGGGGGTCCCGCCTGCCCGCGCAGGCAGCTAGGACAGGGTTATCAGCGCTCTCAGGGGGGGCCTCCGCAGACCCCCCACAGGTGGCTCCGTACACCTCTTGAACGTGGCGCCCGGCCGCTCGGAGAGCGGGGTCTTCCCGGGCAAGCCGCCTGTGGGCCCCACGGCCTGGACAGGCGGAGCGGAGACAAGCCCAGGCTACCGGCAGGATCGACCGGCTGGCAGCCGTGGTGGAACAACGGGGACGCCTCGCGCCGCCGCGGGCCGCCGTCCTCCGTCTCTCTCCCACTCTCGGAGGCAGGCCGCCCGAGGCCAACGGGCCTCGGACGGCGTGGGGTGGAAGGGCTCCACCCCAGGGGAAGAAAACACGCCCGCGCTCGTTTGCACAGTCTGCCCCGGCCCGGCATCTCGGAGGGGGGGGGTCGCCCGGGCAGCCAGCCAGCCAGCCTGTTGGCCCCGTGGCCTGCACAGGCGGAGTGGGGACCCTCGCGCTCGATGACTCTGCTCCCAGGGAGGTGGCAGAGGGGCGGACGCGGTGCTTTGACTTTGAGCGGTCCCCACTCCCTTCTCAGCACATTGAGAAATAGTCACTTTGTCAAAGACCGCACACCGCTCGTTCCCTTATATGCAAAAAAGGTGTTCGTCCTGACGTTTTGCGAGGCCTTATTTTACCGCCGTCGGCGCTATCAGGGGAAGCGGGCCCGCTCCTTCCGCCTTCCTGGAACCGTGCCTCGGCCCCGAGGGCCCAGGATTACCCTCATACCGGTTCTCACGACATGCATCGACACTCGGCTCAGCCCCGGCAGCCGCAGCTCCCGCCGGCCCGACCAGCCGGGTCCGTCCCCCTGGCCGGCGCCCGGAGCGTCTGGACTTTGTCGTTTTTTCATCCAACACTCTCCTCTGGCAAATGCCATGGACTTCAGCGGGGGCTGCCGCGGGCTGTTCCCCGCCTCCTGGGTGTCCTGCCCTGCAACACCGGAGGCTCAGGCAGGGTCTTGAGCTACTGCTGGTAGGTGCACCTCGGGGGCCCTCCGCAGCCGCCCCGGGCCACCCCTGCAGCCAGCACACCGCTGCCAACAGCCCGCTCCCCATCACCAGCCAGCCCCTCTGCATACATCTGCTGGGGGTGCATTTTTGACTTCCCCCGCTTTGGCCTATGGGGAAAAGCCAGGGGGGAAACCTCCAGAGTCAGGCCGACCTCCTGGAACTCTAGCCCGGCCTGGAGCTACCGGTTTGTCCCCTTCCCGGTTCTCAGGACGTGCATCGCCACTCGGCTCAGCCCCAGCCGCCGCAGCTCCCGCCGGCCCGGCCAGCCGGGTCCGTCCCCCTGGCCGGCGCCTGGAGGCGTTTGGACTTTGTCATTTTTTTTCAAAGACTCATCTCTGCCAACTGCCCCGGGCTTCAGCAGTGGCTGCCGCGGGCTGTGCACGGCCTCCTGGTGGGGTCCCGCCTGCCCGCGCAGGCATCTAGGACAGGGTTCTCAGCAAGGGCTTGGAGGCGCTCTCAGGGGGGCCTCCGCAGGCCCCCAAGGTGGCTTCGTACACCTCTCGAACGTGGCGCCCGGCCGCTCGGAGAGCGGGGTCTGCCCGGGCAGCCAGCCAGCCTGTCGGCCCCGCGGCCTGCACAGGCGGAGTGGGGACACTCGCGCTCGATGACTCTGCTCCCAGGGAGGTGGCAGAGGGGCGGCCGCGGCGCTTTGACTTTGAGCGGTCCCCACTCCCTTCTCAGCACTCTGAGAAATAGTCACTTTGTCAAAGACGGCACACCGCTCGTTCCCTTATATGCAAAAAAGGTGTTCGTCCTGACGTTTTGCGAGGCCTTAATTTACCGCCGTCGGCGCTATCAGGGCAAACAGGCCCGCTCCTTCCGCCTTCCTGGAACCGTGCCTCGGCCCGGAGGGCCCAGGATTACCCTCATACCGGTTCTCACGACATGCATCGATACTCGGCTCAGCCCCGGCAGCCGCAGCTCCCGCCGGCCCGGCCAGCCGGGTCCGCCCCCCTGGCCGGCACGCCTGGAGCGTTTGGACTTTGTCATTTTTCTCAAAGACTCATCTCTGCCAACTGCCGTGGGATTCAGCAGGGGCTGCCACGGGCTGTTCCCCGCCTCCTGGGTTTCCTGCCCTGCAACACCAGAGGGTCAGGGGGGGTCTTGAGCAACTACTGGTAGGTGCAGCACCTCGGGGGCCCTCTGCAGCCAGCACACGGCTGCCAACAGCCCGCTCCCCATCACCCGCCAGCCCCTCTGCATACATCTGCCGGGGGTGCTTTTTTGACTTCCCCCATGTTGGCCTATGGGGAAAAGCCAGGGGGAAAACCTCCAGAGTCAGGCCGACCTCCTGGAACCCTAGCCCGGCCTGGAGCTACTGGTTTGCCCCCTTCCCGGTTCTCAGGACATGCCTTGACACTCGGCTCAGCCCCGGCAGCCGCAGCCCCCGCCGGCCCGGCCAGCCGGGTCCGCCACCCTGCCCGGCGCCTGGAGCGTTTGGACTTTGTCGTTTTTTCTCAAAGACTCATCTCTGCCAACTGCCAAGGACTACAGCAGGGGCTGCCACCTGCTGTTCCCCGCCAATGGGTGTCCTGCCCTGCAACACCGGAGGCTCGGGCAGGGTCTTGAGCAACTGCTGGTAGGTGCTCTCAGGGGGCCCCGCCACACCCCCCAGGCCCACCTCCAGGGCCTCCCTCCCGGCCCCTGGAGCTGCCAGCACCCCCTCGCCCTCAACACTCTCTCCCCGTTGGGACTTTGAAACTTTTCTGACCGTGCAAGCTTCGTCAAACGGCAAGGGGGCAAGCGGCGGGCTCTGCCCGGCCTCCTGGGGTCCTGCCCGGGGACATCGGAGGCTCAGCCTGGGTTTTCAGCCACCACGGGCAGGTGCACTCAGGGGGCCCTCCGCAGCCGCCCATGCACACCTCTGCAGCCAGCACACCGCTGCCAACAGCCCGCTCCCCATCACCAGCCAGCCCCTCTGCATACATCTGCCGGGGGTGCTTTTTTGACTTCCCCCATTTTGGCCAATGGGGAAAAGCCAAGGGGAAAACCTCCAGAGTCAGGCCGACCTCCTGGAACTCGAGCTCGGCCTGGAGCCACCGGTTTGTCCCCTTCCCGGTTCTCAGGACCTGCACTGACACTCGGCTCAGCAACGGCAGCTGCAGCCCCCGCCGGCCCGGCCAGCCGGGTCCGCCCCCCCTGGCCGGCGCCTGGAGCGTTTGGACTTTGTCATTTTCATGACTTGTCTCCTCAGACATTGTCCGACTGCAAGGGGGGCGGCCGCGGTCCGTGCCCAGCCTCCAGGGGTTGCCCCCGGCCCCTGGAGCAGCCAGCACCCCCTCGCCGTCACCACTCTCTCCCCATTGGGACTTTGAAACTTTTCTGACCGTGCAAGCTTCGTCAAACGGCAAGGGGGCAGCCGGCGTTCTGTGCCCGGCCTCCTGGGGTCCTGCCCGGGCACATCGGAGGCTCAGCCTGGGTTTTCAGCCACCACGGGCAGGTGCACTCAGGGGGCCCTCCGCAGCCGCCCATGCACACCTCTGCAGCCAGCACACTGCTGCCAACAGACCGCTCCCCATCACCAGCCAGCCCCTCTGCATACATCTGCTGGGGGTGCTTTTTTGACTTCCCCCATTTTGGCCAATGGGAAAATGCCAGGGGGAAAACCTCCAGAGTCAGGCCGACCTCCTGGAACTGCCGCCCGGCCTGGAGCCTCCGGTTTGTCCCCTTCCCGGTTCTCAGGACATGCATCGCCACTCGGCTCAGCCCCAGCCGCCGCAGCTCCCGCCGGCCCGGCCAGCCGGGTCCGTCCCCCTGGCCGGCGCCTGGAGGCGTTTGGACTTTGTCATTTTTTTTCAAAGACTCATCTCTGCCAACTGCCCTGGGCTTCAGCAGTGGCTGCCGCGGGCTGTGCACGGCCTCCTGGTGGGGTCCCGCCTGCCCGCGCAGGCATCTAGGACAGGGTTCTCAGCAAGGGCTTGGAGGCGCTCTCAGGGGGGCCTCCGCAGGCCCCCAAGGTGGCTTCGCACACCTCTCGAAACGTGGCGCCCGGCCGCTCGGAGAGCGGGGTCTCCCCGGGCAGCCAGCCAGCCTGTCGGCCCCGCGGCCTGGACAGGCGGAGTGGGGACACTCGCGCTCGACGACTCTGCTCCCGGGGAGGTGGCAGAGGGGCGGCCGCGGAGCTTTGACTTTGAGCGGTCCCCACTCCAGCACTCTGAGAAATAGTCACTTTGTCAAAGACGGCACACCGCTCGTTCCCTTATATGCAAAAAAGGTGTTCGTCCTGACGTTTTGCGAGGCCTTAATTTACCGCCGTCGGCGCTATCAGGGGAAACGGGCCCGCTCCTTCCGCCCTCCTGGAACCGTGCCTCGGCCCGGAGCGACCAGGATCACCCTCATACCGGTTCTCACGACATACATCGACACTCGGCTCAGCCCCGGCAGCCGCAGCTCCCACCGGCCCAGCCAGCCGGCTCCGCCACCCTGCCCGGCACGCCTGGAGCGTTTGGACTTTGTCATTTTCATGACTTGTCTCCTCAAACTTTGCTCGACCGCAAGGGGGGCTGCCGCAGTCCGTGCCCAGCCTCCAGGGGTTGCCCCCGGCCCCTGGAGCTGCCAGCACCCCCTCGCCCTCAACACTCTCTCCCCGTTGGGACTTTGAAACTTTTTCTGACCGTGCAAGCTTCGTCAAACGGCAAGGGGGCAGGCTGCGGTCTGTGCCCGGCCTCCTGGGGTCCTGCCCGGGGACATCGGAGGCTCAGCCAGGGTGTTGAGCCACCGCTGGCAGGTGCACTCAGGGGGCCCTCCGCAGCCGCCCATGCACACCTCTTCAGCCAGCACACTGCTGCCAAACACCCGCTCCCCATCACCCCCCAGCCCCTCTGCATACATCTGCTGGGGGTGCTTTTTTGACTTCCCCCATTTTGGCCTATGGGGAAAAGCCAGGGGGAAAACCTCCAGAGTCAGGCCGACCTTCTGGAACTCGAGCTCGGCCTGGAGCCGCCGGTTTGTCCCCTTCCCGGTTCTCAGGACCTGCATTGACACTCGGCTCAGCCCCGGCAGCCGCAGCCCCTGCCGTCCCAGCCAGCCGGGTCCGCCCCCCTGGCCGGCGCCTGGAGCGTTTGGACTTTGTCATTTTCATGGCTTGTCTCCTCAAACTTTGTCCGACTGCAAGGGGGGCTGCCGCAGTCCGTGCCCAGCCTCCAGGGGTTGCCCCCGGCCCCTGGAGCTGCCAGCACCCCCTCGCCCTCAACACTCTCTCCCCGTTGGGACTTTGAAACTTTTTCTGACCGTGCAAGCTCCGTCAAACGGCAAGGGGGCAAGCGGCGGGCTCTGCCCGGCCTCCTGGGGTCCTGCCCGGGGACATCGGAGGCTCAGCCAGGGTGTTGAGCCACCGCTGGCAGGTGCACTCAGGGGGCCCTCCGCAGCCGCCCATGCCCACCCCTGCAGCCAGCACACGGCTGCCAACAGCCCGCTCTCCATCACCCCCCAGCCCCTCTGCATACATCTGCTGGGGGTGCTTTTTTGACTTCCCCCATTGTGGCCAATGGGACAATGCCAAGGGGAAAACCTCCAGAGTCCTGCCGACCTCCTGGAACTCCAACCCGGCCTGGAGCCACCGGTTTGTCCGCTTCCCGGTTCTCAGGACCTGCATCGACACTCGGCTCAACCCCGGCAGCCGCAGCTCCCGCCGGCCCGGCCAGCCAGGTCCGCCCCCCTGGCCGGCACGCCTGGAGCGTTTGGACTTTGTCATTTTTTTCTCCAAGACTCGCCTCTGGCACATGCCGTGGACTTCAGCGGGGGCTGCTCCCCGCCTCCTGGGTGTCCTGCCCGGGGAACTTCGGAGGCTCAGCCTGGGTCTTGGGCCCCTACTTGTAGGTGCACTTTGGGGGCCCTCCGCAGCCGCCCAGGCCCACCCCTGCAGCCGCCACACAGCTGCCAACAGCCCGCTCTCCATCACCCCCCAGCCCATTGCACACATCTGCCGGGGGTGCTTTTTTGACTTCCCCCATTTTGGCCTAAGGGGAAAGGCCGGGGGGAAAACCTCCAGAGTCAGGCCGACCTCCTGGAACTCCAACCCGGCCTGGAGCCACCGGTTTGTCCCCTTCCCGGTTCTCAGGACATGCATTGACACTCGGCTCAACCCTGGCAGCCGCAGCTCCCGCCGGCCCGGCCAGCCGGGTCCGCACCCCTGGCCGGCTCGCCTGGAGCGTTTGGACTTTGTCATTTTCATGACTTGTCTCCTCAAACTTTGTTCGACCGCAAGGGGGTGTGCCGCGGTCCGTGCCCAGCCTCCAGGGGTTGCCCCCGGCCCCTGGAGCAGCCGGCACCCCCTCGCCCTCAACACTCTCTCCCCGTCGGGACTTTGAAACTTTTTTCTGACCGTGCAAGCTTCGTCAAAAGGCAAGGGGGCAGGCTGCGGTCTGTGCCCGGCCTCCTGGGGTCCTGCCCGGGGACATCGGAGGCTCAGCCAGGGTGTTGAGCCACCGCTGGCAGGTGCACTCAGGGGGCCCTCCGCAGCCGCCCAGGTCCACCCCTGCAGCCAGCACACGGCTGCCAACAGCCCGCTCTCCATCACCCCCCAGCCCCTCTGCATACATCTGCTGGGGGTGCTTTTTTGACTTCCCCCATTTTGGCCTATGGGGAAAAGCCAGGGGGAAAACCTCCAGAGTCAGGCCGACCTTCTGGAACTCGAGCTCGGCCTGGAGCCGCCGGTTTGTCCCCTTCCCGGTTCTCAGGACCTGCATTGACACTCGGCTCAGCCCCGGCAGCCGCAGCCCCCGCCGGCCCGGCCAGCCGGGTCCGCCACCCTGCCCGGCGCCTGGAGCGTTTGGACTTTGTCGTTTTTTCTCCAAGACTCGCCTCTGGCACATGCCATGGACCTCAGCGGGGGCTGCTCCCCGCCTCCTGGGTGTCCTGCCCGGGCACATCGGAGGCTCAGCCTGGGTCTTGGGCCCCTTCTGGTAGGTGCACTTTGGGGGCCCTCCGCAGCCGCCCAGGCCCACCTCCTGCAGCCACCACACAGCTGCCAACTGCCCGCTCTCCGTCACCCGCCAGCCCCTCTGCATACATCTGCTGGGGGTGCTTTTTTGACTTCCCCCATTGTGGCCAATGGGAAAATGCCAAGGGGAAAACCTCCAGAGTCCTGCCGACCTCCTGGAACTCCAACCCGGCCTGGAGCCACCGGTTTGTCCCCTTCCCGGTTCTCAGGACCTGCATTGACACTCGGCTCAGCCCCGGCCGCCGCAGCTCCCGCCGGCCCCGGCCAGCCGGGTCCGCACCCCAGGCCGGCGCCTGGAGCGTTTGGACTTTGTCATTTTCATGACTTGTCTCCTCAAACTTTGTTCGACTGCAAGGGGGGCTGCCGCAGTCCGTGCCCAGCCTCCAGGGGTTGCCCCCGGCCCCTGGAGCAGCCAGCACCTCCTCGCCGTCAACACTCTCCCCCCGTGGGGACTTTGAAACTTTTCTGACCGTGCAAGCTTCGTCAAACGGCAAGGGGGCAAGCGGCGGGCTCTGCCCGGCCTCCTGGGGTCCTGCCCGGGGACATCGGAGGCTCAGCGGGGGTTTTCAGCCACCACTGGTAGGTGCGCTTTGGGGGCCCTCCGCAGCCGCCCCGGGCCACCCCTGCAGCCAGCACACTGCTGCCAACAGCCCGCCGCTCTCCCACACCAGCCAGCCCCGTCTGCACACATCTGCCGGGGGTGCTTTTTTGAGAAACACTGTCACTTTGTCAAAGACCGCACACCGCTCGTTCCCTTATACCCCGACAAGGTGTTCGTGCTGACGTTTTGCGAGGCCTTATTTTACCGCCGTCGGCGCTATCAGGGGAAGCGGGCCCGCTCCTTCCGCCCTCCTGGAACCGTGCCTCGGCCCGGAGCGGCCAGGTTTACCCTCATACCGGTTCTCGTGACCTGCATTGACACTCGGCTCTTCCCCGGCCGCCGCAGCTCCCGCCGGTCCGACCAGCTGGGTCCGCCCCCCTGGACGGCACGCCTGGAGCGTTTGGACTTTGTCATTTTCATGACTCGTCTCCTCAAACTTTGTTCGACTGCAAGGGGGGCTGCCGCAGTCCGGGCCCAGCCTCCAGCGGTTGCCCCCGGCCGCTGGAGCTGCCAGCACCCCCTCGCCGTCAACACTCTCTCCCCGTTGGGACTTTGAAACTTTTCTGACCGTGCAAGCTTCGTCAAACGGCAATGGGGGGCAACCGGCGTTCTGTGCCCGGCCTCCTGGGGTCCTGCCCGGGCACATCGGAGGCTCAGCCTGGGTTTTCAGCCACCACGGGCAGGTGCACTCAGGGGGCCCACCGCAGCCGCCCAGGCCCACCCCTGCAGCCACCACGCAGCTGCCAACAGCCCGCTCTCCGTCACCCCCCAGCCCCTTCTGCATACATCTGCCGGGGGTGCTTTTTTGACTTCCCCCCTTTTGGCCTATGGGGAAAAGCCAGGGGGAAAACCTCCAGAGTCAGGCCGACCTTCTGGAACTCCAGCTCGGACTGGAGCCACCGGTTTGTCCCCTTCCCGGTTCTCAGGAGATGCATCGACACTCGGCTCAGCCCCGGCAGCCGCAGCACCCGCCGGCCAGGCCAGCCACGTCCGCCCCCCTGGCCGGCGCCTGGAGCGTTTGGACTTTGTCGTTTTTTTTCCCCCAAGACTCGCCTCTGCCAACTGCCAAGGACTTCAGCAGGGGCTGCCACGGCTGTTCCCCGCCTCCTGGGGTTCATGCCCGGGCACACCGGAGGCTCAGGCAGGGTCTTGAGCAACTGCTGTTGGGTGCTCTCAGGGGGCCCCTCCACAACCCCAGCCCGACCTCCAGGGGCTCCAGCCCGGCCCCAGGGGCAGCCAGCACCCCTTCGCCGTCAACACTCTCCCCCCGTTGGGACTTTGAAACTTTTCTGACCGTGCGAGCTTCATCGGACGGGAAGGGGGCGACCTGCGGGCTCTGCCCGGCCTCCCGGGGTCCCTGCCCGGCCCCGTGGGAGGGACAGGCAGGGTTTCTCACCTACTACCCGTAGGCACTCTCAGGGGGCCCTCCGCGCCCTCGGGCCGCCCTCCCCGGGCTTCCCCCGGGTCCGCGGAGCAGCCCGCCACCCCTCGCCGGCACCGTCTCTCGCCCCCGTTGGGACTTTGAAACTTTTCCCCCCGTGCAAACCTCACCGGGGGGCAGAGGGAGAGACCTGCGGGCCGTGCCCGGCCTCCCGGGACTCCCTCCGGGCAGCGCGGGCGGCTCGGACGGGGTTTTCAGCGAGTGCTGGGGGGGGGTGTCTTCGGGGGCCCCCCGCGGGCCCCCCGGGGCACCTGCGCGGGGTGGCCCCTGCTGCCAGGCACCCACTCCCTATCGACCATCCAGCCCCCCTACATACATCTGGCGGGGGTGCTTTTTTGAGTTCCCCCATTTTGGCAACTTGGCACATCCTATGGGGAAACCGGCAAAATCATGCCGACCTCCTGGAACTCCGGCTCGGCCTGGAGCCGCCGGTTTGTCCCCTTCCCGGTTCTCAGGCATTTTCGGACTTTGTCATTTTTTCAGCCCTCTCTGTCAATGCGGCCAGCGGGAGCTGCCGCGGTCTGTGCCCAGGCACCAGGCTCTCCAAACGGACGCCGGCGGAGGGTCAGGGGGTGTCTCGGCCAGATACTGAAAAACACTCAGGGGGTGCCCAGGCACCAGGCGCTCCAAACGGACACCGTCGGAGGGTCAGGGGGTGTCTCGGCCAGATACTGAAAAACACTCAGGGGCGCACGGGGGCTGCACAGGGCCACCCCAGGCGGCTCCCCCGGGCACCCGGGCGGCCACATTGGCGGCTGGGACCCCCTATTCAGCAAACGCCAGGGGGCGCTCAGGGACACCCGGGGGCTGCTCCACTCGCCCCAGGCCGGCCTCCCTGAGGCGGGCACATTAGCGGCTGAGACCCCCTCTCGACCAAAGACCGGGGGGCGCTCAGGGACACACGGGGGCTGCTCCACTCGCCCCAGGCCGGCCTCCCTGGGGCGGGCACATTAGCGGCTGAGACCCCCTCTCCACCAAAGACCGGGGGGCGCTCAGGGACACACGGGGGCTGCTCCACTCGCCCCAGGCCGGCCTCCCTGGGGCGGGCACATTAGCGGCTGAGACCCCCTCTCCACCAAAGACCGGGGGGCGCTCAGGGACACACGGGGGCTGCTCCACTCGCCCCAGGCCGGCCTCCCTAGGTACCCGGGCGGGCACACTAGCGGCTGAGACCCCCTCTCGACCAAAGACCGGGGGACGCTCAGGGACACACGGGGGCTGCTCCACTCGCCCCAGGCCGGCCTCCCTGGGGCGGGCACATTAGCGGCTGAGACCCCCTCTCCACCAAAGACCGGGGGGCACTCGGGGACACACGGGGGCTGCTCCACTCGCCCCAGGCCGGACTCCCTGAGGCGGGCACATTAGCGGCTGAGACCCCCTCTCCACCAAAGACCGGGGGGCACTCGGGGACACACGGGGGCTGCTCCACTCGCCCCAGGCCGGCCTCCCTAGGTACCCAGGCGGGCACATTAGCGGCTGAGACCCCCTCTTCAGCAAACGCCAGGGGACACTCAGGGACACACGGGGGCTGCTCCACTCGCCCCAGGCCGGCCTCCCTGAGGCGGGCACATTAGCGGCTGAGACCCCCTCTCCACCAGAGACCGGGGGACGCTCAGGGACACACGGGGGCTGCTCCACTCGCCCCAGGCCGGCCTCCCTGGGTACCCAGGCGGGCACATTAGCGGCTGAGACCCCCTCTCGACCCAAAGACCGGGGGACGCTCAGGGACACACGGGGGCTGCTCCACTCGCCCCAGGCCGGCCTCCCTGAGGCGGGCACATTAGCGGCTGAGGCCCCCTCTCCACCAGAGACCGGGGGGCGCTCAGGGACACCCGGGGGCTGCTCCACTCGCCCCAGGCCGGCCTCCCTGAGGCGGGCACATTAGCGGCTGAGACCCCCTCTCCACCAAAGACCGGGGGACGCTCAGGGACACACGGGGGCTGCTCCACTCGCCCCAGGCCGGACTCCCTGAGGCGGGCACATTAGCGGCTGAGACCCCCTCTCGACCAAAGACCGGGGGACGCTCAGGGACACACGGGGGCCGCTCCACTCGCCCCAGGCCGGCCTCCCTGGGTACCCAGGCGGGCACATTAGCGGCTGAGACCCCCTCTCGACCAAAGACCGGGGGACGCTCAGGGACACACGGGGGCTGCTCCACTCGCCCCAGGCCGGCCTCCCTGAGGCGGGCACATTAGCGGCTGAGGCCCCCTCTCCACCAGAGACCGGGGGGCGCTCAGGGACACCCGGGGGCTGCTCCACTCGCCCCAGGCCGGCCTCCCTGAGGCGGGCACATTAGCGGCTGAGACCCCCTCTCCACCAAAGACCGGGGGACGCTCAGGGACACACGGGGGCTGCTCCACTCGCCCCAGGCCGGACTCCCTAGGTACCCGGGCGGGCACATTAGCGGCCGAGACCCCCTCTCCACCAGAGACCGGGGGGGCGCTCGGGGACACACGGGGGCTGCTCCACTCACCCCAGGCCGGACTCCCTGAGGCAGGCACATTAGCGGCTGAGACCCCCTCTCCACCAAAGACCGGGGGGCGCTCGGGGACACACGGGGGCTGCTCCACTCGCCCCAGGCCGGACTCCCTGAGGCGGGCACATTAGCGGCTGAGACCCCCTCTCCACCAAAGACCGGGGGGCGCTCGGGGACACACGGGGGCTGCTCCACTCGCCCCAGGCCGGACTCCCTGAGGCGGGCACATTAGCGGCTGAGACCCCCCTCTCGACCAGAGACCGGGGGGCACTCGGGGACACACGGGGGCTGCTCCACTCGCCCCAGGCCGGCTTCCCTGAGGCGGGCACATCAGCGGCTGAGACCCCCTCTCCACCAAAGACCGGGGGGCGCTCGGGGACACACGGGGGCTGCTCCACTCGCCCCAGGCCGGACTCCCTGAGGCGGGCACATTAGCGGCTGAGACCCCCTCTCCACCAAAGACCGGGGGGCGCTCGGGGACACACGGGGGCTGCTCCACTCGCCCCAGGCCGGACTCCCTGAGGCGGGCACATTAGCGGCTGAGACCCCCCTCTCGACCAGAGACCGGGGGGCACTCGGGGACACACGGGGGCTGCTCCACTCGCCCCAGGCCGGCTTCCCTGAGGCGGGCACATCAGCGGCTGAGACCCCCTCTCCACCAAAGACCGGGGGGGGCGCTCGGGGACACACGGGGGCTGCTCCACTCGCCCCAGGCCGGCCTCTCTAGGTACCCGGGCGGGCACATTAGCGGCTGAGACCCCCTCTTCAGCAAACGCCAGGGGACACTCGGGGACACACGGGGGCTGCTCCGCTCGCCCCAGGCCGGCCTCCCTAGGTACCCGGGCGGGCACATTGGCGGCTGAGACCCCCTCTCGACCAAAGACCGGGGGCCGCTCAGGGACACACGGGGGCCCCTCCACACCCCCAGGCCGACCTCCAGGGCCTCCCTCCCAGGCCCCTGGAGCAGCCAGCGCCCCCTCGCCGTCAACACTCTCTCCCCGTTGGGACTTTGAAACTTTTTCTGACCGTGCAAGCTTCGTCGGACGGCAAGGGGGCAGGCTGCGGTCTGTGCCCGGCCTCCTGGGGTCCTGCCCGGGCACATCGGAGGCTCAGCCTGGGTCTTGAGCAACTAATGGTGGGTGCGCTTTGCGGGCCCCCCGCAGCCGCCACGGACCACCCCTGCAGCCAGCACACCGCTGCCAACAGCCCGCTCTCCGTCACCAGCCAGCCCCGTCTGCGCACATCTGCCAGGGGTGCTTTTTTGAGAAATACTGTCACTTTGTCAGCGACCGCACACCGCTCGTTCCCTTATACCCCGACAAGGTGTTCGTGGTGACGTTTTGCGAGGCCTTATTTTACCGTCGTCGGCGCTATCAGGGGAAACAGGCCCGCTCCTTCCGCCCTCCTGGAGCCGTGGCTCGGCCCGGAGCGACCTGGATTACCCTCATACGGGTTCTCACGACCTGCGTTGACACTCGGCTCTGCCCCAGCCGCCGCAGCTCCCGCCGGCCCGGCCAGCCGGGTCCGCCCCCCTGGACTGCACGCCTGGAGCGTTTGGACTTTGTCATTTTTTTCAAAGACCCATCTCTGCCAACTGCCGTGGGCTTCAGCGGGGGCTGCTCCCCGCCTCCTGGGTGTCCTGCCCGGGCACATCGGAGGCTCAGCCTGGGTCTTCAGCCCCTACTGCTAGGTGCACTCAGGGGGCCCTCCGCAGCCGCCCAGGCCCACCACTGCAGCCAGCACACGGCTGCCAGCAGCCACCACACAGCTGCCAAACACGCGCTCTCCGTCACCCGCCAGCCCCTCTGCATACATCTGCTGGGGGTGCTTTTTTGACTTCCCCCGTTATGGCCTATGGGAAAATGTTAAGGGGAAAACCTCCAGAGTCAGGCCGACCTCCTGGAACTCCAACCCGGCCTGGAGCCACCGGTTTGTCCCCATCCCGGTTCTCAGGACATGCATAGACAGTCGGCTCAGCACCAGCAGCCGCAGCCCCCGTCGGCCCGGCCAGCCCGGTCCGCACCCCTGGCCGGCGCCTGGAGCGTTTGGACTTTGTCATTTTTTTCAAAGACTCATCTCTGCCAACTGCCGTGGGCTTCAGCGGGGGCTGCTCCCCGCCTCCTGGGTGTCCTGCCCGGGCACATCGGAGGGTCAGACTGGGTCTTCAGCCCCTACTGGTAGGTGCACTCAGGGGGCCCTCCGCAGCCGCCCAGGCCCACCCCTGCAGCCAGCACACGGCTGCCAGCAGCCACCACACAGCTGCCAACAGCCCGCTCCCCATCACCCCCCAGCCCCTTCTGCATACATCTGCTGGGGGTGCTTTTTTGACTTCCCCCCCTTTGGCCAATGGGGAAATGCTAAGGGGAAAACCACCAGAGTCAGGCCGACCTCCTGGAACTCCAACCCGGCCTGGAGTCACCGGTTTGTCCCCATACCGGTTCTCAGGACAGTCATAGACACTCGGCTCAGCCCCGGCCGCCGCAGCCCCCGCCGGCCCGGCCAGCCCGGTCCGCACCCCTGGCCAGCGCCTGGAGCGTTTGGACTTTGTCATTTTTTTCAAAGACTCGCCTCTGCCAACTGCCGTGGGCTTCAGCGGGGGCTGCTCCCCGCCTCCTGGGTGTCCTGCCCGTGCACATCGGAGGGTCAGACTGGGTCTTCAGCCCCTACTGGTAGGTGCACTCAGGGGGCCCTCCGCAGCCGCCCAGGCCCACCCCTGCAGCCAGCACACGGCTGCCAGCAGCCACCACACAGCTGCCAACAGCCCGCTCTCCGTCACCCCCCAGCCCCTTATGCATACATCTGCTGGGGGTGCTTTTTTGACTTTCCCCCCTTTGGCCAATGGGGAAATGCTAAGGGGAAAAGCTCCAGAGTCAGGCCGACCTCCTGGAACTCCAACCCGGCCTGGAGCCACCGGTTTGTCCCCTTCCCGGTTCTCACGACATGCATCGACACTCGGCTCAGCCCCGGCAGCCGCAGCCCCCGCCGGCCCGGCCAGCCGGGGTCAACCGCCCTGGCCGGCGCCGGAGCGTTTGGACTTTGTCATTTTTTCTCCAAGACTCGATTCTGGCACATGCCATGGACTTCAGCGGGGGCTGCTCCCCGCCTCCCGGGTGTCCTGCCCGGGCACATCGGAGGCTCAGGCAATGTCTTCAACCACCGCTGGCAGGTGCACTCAGGGGGCCCTCCGCAGCCGCCCAGGCCCACCCCTGCAGCCAGCACACGGCTGCCAGCAGCCACCACGCAGCTGCCAACAGCCCGCTCTCCGTCACCCCCCAGCCCCTTCTGCATACATCTGCTGGGGGTGCTTTTTTGACTTCCCCCCTTTTGGCCTATGGGAAAAAGCTAAGGGGAAAACCTCCAGAGTCAGGCCGACCTCCTGGAACTCCAACCCGGCCTGGAGCCACAGGTTTGTCCCCTTCCCGGTTCTCACGACATGCATCGACACTCGGCTCAGCCCCGGCCGCCGCAGCCCCCGCCGGCCCGGCCAGCCCGGTCCGCACCCCTGGCCAGCGCCTGGAGCGTTTGGACTTTGTCGTTTTTTCTCAAAGACCCGTCTCTGCCAACTGCCGTGGGCTTCAGCGGGGGCTGCTCCCCGCCTCCTGGGTGTCCTGCCCGGGCACATCGGAGGGTCAGCCTGGGTCTTGAGCTACTGCTGGTAGGTGCGCTTTGGGGGCCCTCGGCAGCCGCCCAGGCCCACCCCTGCAGCCAGCACACGGCTGCCAGCAGCCACCACACAGCTGCCAACAGCCCGCTCTCCGTCACCCCCCAGCCCCTTCTGCATACATCTGCTGGGGGTGCTTTTTTGACTTCCCCCCTTTTGGCCTATGGGAAAAAGCTAAGGGGAAAACCTCCAGAGTCAGGCCGACCTCCTGGAACTCCAACCCGGCCTGGAGCCACAGGTTTGTCCCCTTCCCGGTTCTCACGACATGCATCGACACTCGGCTCAGCCCCGGCCGCCGCAGCCCCCGCCGGCCCGGCCAGCCCGGTCCGCACCCCTGGCCAGCGCCTGGAGCGTTTGGACTTTGTCATTTTTTCTCAAAGACCCATCTCTGCCAACTGCCCTGGGCTTCAGCGGGGGCTGCTCCCCGCCTCCTGGGTGTCCTGCCCGGGCACATCGGAGGCTCAGCCTGGGTCTTGAGCCCCTACTGGTAGGTGCACTCTGAAGGCGCCCTCCGCAGCCGCCCAGGCCCACCCCTGCAGCCACCACACAGCTGCCAACAGCCCGCTCCCCGTCAACCCCCAGCCCCTCCGCATACATCTGCTGGGGGTGCTTTTTTGACTTCCCCCGTTTTGGCCTATGGGGAAATGCCAAGGGGAAAACCTCCAGAGTCAGGCCGACCTCCTGGAACTCCAACCCGGCCTGGAGCCACCGGTTTGTCCCCTTCCCGGTTCTCAGGACATGCACTAATACTCGGCTCAGCCCCGGCAGCCGCAGCCCCCGCCGGCCTGGCCAGCCGGGTCCGCCACCCTGCCCGGCGCCTGGAGCGTTTGGACTTTGTCCTTTTTTTCCCCCAAGACTCGCCTCTGCCAACTGCCATGGACTTCAGCGGGGGGTGCTCCCCG